>NW_025212702.1:0-15829 GCF_004010195.1 Chiloscyllium plagiosum | reverse complement strand
GCCATGATATTGTCCGCCTCAACTTGTCCAACAGCCTCACCCACTCCAACCTCCCACCCTCACAATGCGCATCCCTCCAATCCCCCCGCTCCAACTTTAACCTCACCATAAAACTAGCAGATAAAGTGGATGCAGTGGTAGTTTGGCGCACTGACCTCTACATTGCTGAAGCCAGGCACCAATTCGAAGACACCTCCTCTTACTGCCACCTCAACCATGACCTCACCACCCCCCATCACCAAACCAACACCTCCAATATCATACACAACCTCATCGCCACAGGGAATCTCCCACAGACAGCTTCCAACCTCATAGTTCAGGAATCCCACACCACCCGATTCTATCACCTACCCAAGAGCCACAAGCCTGACAACCTGGCCAACATATCATCTCAGCCTGCTCCTGCCCCACCAATCTTTTCACCACCTACTTCAGTACCTCAGTACTGTCCTATTCCCATGGTTCAGGAACTCCCCACATACATTCGGGACACCACCCACACCGTCCACCAAAACATCCATTTCCCCAACTCCCAATGCCTCATCTTCACCATGGACATCCAGCCCCTCTACACTCTATCTTCTTCTCCTGACGTCCCCACGCTCCACCCTCTATGTAAAAAAGTTGCGCGTTAAGTCCATTTTATGTCTTTTCCCTCTCACCCTAGAGGGATATGGGCCAACGGCTGGCAAGTGTGACTAGATTAGATTAGGGTATTTAGTCGGCATGGATGAGATGGACCGAAGGGTCTGTTTCCATGAATCTAAATAGCAGACACAGTCAGAAGGGTCTCTGGGACAAAAGCATAATAATACTGGGTAAAGAACCACTGGGGTCTGAACCAGTTGATTCTGCAGACAGTGTTTAAAAAAAACAGCAAGACTGCAGTGTTAAGAAGTAAGAAACAGAGGAGGAAGACTGAGTCTCTACTAGTTCATTGATCTTGTAGAAGGGTCTTTGTGGTCTGGGTTGAATGTACCTTTGGCTATTCATTGCTAAAAGTTGTCTTGTATAATTTGTTTGTTTTTGTTCCCTGTGTAATGCTAATAGATTAAATGGAAATATCTCTCTGGACACTAATGTAATAGTAAAGGGTTGAACTACACTGAGTTAACATTCTGGAAGTGAGTGGGGACGACAGTCAGGCAAGAATGCGAATAACCCCCACTCCAATTAGATAGTCATTTGCTACTACTCCCCCTACTATTACCATTCCATCTCTTCCATCCAGAAATGCTTTCTAACCATCTGCATTGTCTTGTGGAATCACTGAGTCAGGAAATTGTTTACATAACGATTCCCCAGGATTAGAGCATTTACATTATCTCTGAGCATGATCGTATCCTATCACTGCACCTGGGTTAACATGTGACTAAGGAGAGTATCTGTAAGCATGGCCAACTAACCTGTATAAAAGGAATGTGTGCCTTATTCTTTTGACTCGACCTCACATGCCTGTGAGGAGGATCAAAGGGGTCATCTAGCTTGTACAAGCTTGAATAAGCTTTAACTGTTTGCAGAAGTTGGTGTGCGCGAATTGCATTTCGTGTGTGAAACCTCGGGAAAAGAACCTAACACCTGGAGGTCAAGATCTAGGTACGCTTTGAAGTTAGTTTGCATTTTGGGAACATGTGGCGACTTAAAAGTGTGGCGAGCCTGTGTAAATACGGCACAAGTATGGGACATGTATGGTTAATGCAATGTCTGAGAATCTATAAATGATTGTGCAAAGCAGAGCTCTGCAGCAGAATGTTGATTTAAAAACTTGGTTTGTAAAGCTTGATAAAAATTATGTTTTAAAAAGGTAAATTTAACAAAGGAGGTGGCTTTTTAAAAAGGTAAATTTAACAAAGGAGGTGGCTTGTTTTCTCTTGAAGTGTAACATTTACTTCCTTGCAGGAAGAGTGACAGGTGATATAATTATGTGCAGGAGTTTATACCCCAGCCTTTTGAATCCCAAGTAGATCAATACCAATTTACAACTTTTGCTTGAAGTGGAACCGATGAAGACATCCTTAGAAATTTTGAGATTTTGAGTCCATGTATGACGATATTTTACTGCTACTAGGTGAAGTAATCTGTGGATAGAGAACTGGAGGATTAAAATAAAACTCAAATTAAGGAGTACTCATTTGGGCAATGAAGGTAGAAAATAACCAAAGGAATATTAAGAAATTAGCAACAGTTGTTTCAGGGAACAGAGGAGAAAGTGAGGTCTGCAGATGCTGGAGATCAAAGTTGAAACTTTGTTGCTGGAACAGCACAGCAGGTCAGGCAGCATCCAGGGAACAGGAGATTCGACGTTTCGGGCACAGGCCCTTCTTCAGGAATGCTGTAGAGAGAGGCAGAGAGCTTCTTCAAGGAAGGCATCCTTGTAAGAGGATTCGCAGTAGGTTGAAATCTTCGAGGAGAAAGTGAGGTCTGCAGATGCTGGAGATCAAAGTTGAAACTTTGTTGCTGGAACAGCACAGCAGGTCAGGCAGCATCCAGGGAACAGGAGATTCGACGTTGCGGGCACAGGCCCTTCTTCAGGAATCCTGAAGAAGGGCCTGTGCCCGAAACGTCGAATCTCCTGTTCCCTGGATGCTGCCTGACCTGCTGTGCTGTTCCAGCAACAAAGTTTCAACTTTCAGGGAACAGACACAGACAGGGAGCCTGCCCAAAACAGTTAAAGGAGAGTGTCTTTCATTTGCAATAAGGGAGAGCATTTTGCCAAAATAATGTCCCAATAAGATTATTAAATGTGGGAACTGTGGAAAAAGAGGACTTCTGGTCCCCCTAGGAAAGACTGGCATGGAGAGAGAACAAGACAGAATCTGGGAAATCCCCAGTCGCTTTCCAGTGGCAATAGATCGTAATGCAAGGCAGCCATTGCATTTCACGAGAAAGAATACAGTTACTGTTAAAGACAAATCGAAGGACTATTTAATTATTGTAGGAACTTTTCAAAAAATTACAGCAACCTAGCCAGACCCCTGCAAATGAGGGGAAATAGCTCAGAAAAAAAATTGTGTGCCTGAGAGGAGGCAGACTTTGTCAAGATCAAAAAGACACTAGCCTCTGCACCAGCACTTTTGCAGGTCTTCCTGATTTGAAAAAGCCCTTTCACCTCCTTTGCAGTGAAAGCAACGACAATCCATTTGTGGCATGAAGGCAAGTTCTGCCCTGTGGGATATTACTCAGGTAAAATGAATCCAGTCATGATGGGACAACACTCATGTTCGAGCTACCCAGTGTGCTACCTGGGCACTAACAACACTCTTCCCCCCTTGACACAATAAGAGAAGGTGATATTACACTCCCCACACAGTATAGGCCAGCTATTAGAAGCTGACAAACTGAGAGGTGTTACAGACAGTCGGCAAGCCAATTAGATTAGATTAGATTACTTACAGTGTGGAAACAGGCCCTTCGGCCCAACAAGTCCACACCGACCCGCCGAAGCGTAACCCACCCATACCCCTACATTTACCCCTTTACCTAACACTACGGGCAATTTAGCATGGCCAATTCACCTGACTTGCACATCTTTGGACTGTGGGAGGAAACCGGAGCCCCCGGAGGAAACCCACGCAGACACGGGGAGAACGTGCAAACTCCACACAGTCAGTCGCCTGAGTCGGGAATTGAACCCGGGTCTCTGGCGCTGCGAGGCAGCAGTGCTAACCACTGTGCCACCGTGCCGCCCACAATTGGGAAGCGAAACTGTTGCCAGGAGACAAGCAAGTAGAAGTGGTTAAAGATAATGGTGAGAACCCAGCAAGCAATGTGAATCAGGAAGAAGAGACACAAGACTGCATGCCCCTCATGGATCAGGAAGAAGAGAGACATGGTCGAGTAAGGAAGAGCCATTAGTGGGGCGAGATGTGAAGTGAATGTTTGTAAAAGTATTATGATGATGAGGCCAGGATATGGTGGGTTGTAGTTATTTTGAAAGGGAAGCTTTTAGAATGAGGAAGGATATAAGGATGTTATTCTGCCCATGTAGGTGAACTAAATACTAACTATGAACAACTCTGATTCCTACATGGATGTTGAAGGAATTAATCACTACCACCCTGTGTCAGATACAGACCACAACAACCCAAGAGACACAGAAGCAGTCATATAAATCACTCTCAGGATGATCCGGGTTATGATTACGGATGCACACAACAGACTACGTATGTATAGACAGGAAATTGCATGCTAAAAATCGTTAATGTCAAAAACAACCAATCAGAAGTGGACCTTGACAATCAAACAGTCCATCATCATGAGACAGAACAGAACCAAATACAGAAAGAGAATGTCATTACAAGACAAAATGACTAAGTTGACCAAATGCTCCATACAATCATCACAAGAATTCCTACACAAATCACGAGCACAAACATAGACAAGGATGAAGCAATGGTCTCACTTGATATAATGGCACCGTTCATTTCAATTGACAAAACTGTGGCCAGACAGACAGTTGATGGACAACACAACAGACAACACGACAGGAAACCTATCATCAAGGACTGCACGCTCAAACTACTAGATCTGTGTTTTACGACACTTCACATTCAAAAACCAAATATATGGGCTCATACATTTCTGGGCTCAAAGCAGAAGCACTGATGCAAAGACTGGAAGAAAGAGCCCTCCCACAAATCTAACCCAAATTCTGGATCAGATACATGGACGACATTTCTGTCATCATTAAGAGAACAGAAATTGAGAAATCACACCAGATTTTCAACACCATGTTCACAGGGATCAGATTTACAAGAGAGGAGGAAACAAACAATCAACTCCCATTCCTAGATGTGATGGTAGAAAGAACAGAGAACAGTGAATGCACCATAAGTGTACAGGAAAGCCACACATATCAAACAGGGTCCTGAACTACAACAGCAACAACCCAAACACACACAAGAGAATCTGCATTAGGACCCTATTTAAAAAGGCTAAAACACCCTGCCGTACTCCAGATCTAAAAGGGAGGAAGAAGAAGACCTTGACAGAGTAATTCACTAAAAATGGATATCCCCCAAACTTCAACTGCAGATGCTTAACAGACAAACAATGTGTATGGCTACTAGAGATAGCTGCACTAGAATGTAGGCTCAGAATTAACAGACTAACCGAAGAGATACAACAAGCTGTCAGACAAACCATTGTACCCTTACTAACAAAGACAAATGAACAACCTAAACATCAAAGACAGCGAAGCCTAAACACACTCAAAAATGACAAGAATATATTGTACCAGCAGACAAGCATAATGATGGTTATCATGGACAAGACTGAATGTACTCAGAAACCACTACTACGGAACCTACAAAAAAATGGACTAATAACCAGGACTGACCTACAAAGGATGAAACCAGAAAGGAATAACACCTCAGCACGGTGGTTCAAAGCACCAGGGTCCCAGGTTCAATTCCAGCCTCGGGCGACTGTCTGTGTGGAGTTTGCACATTCTCCCTGTGTCTGCGTGGATTTCCTCCAGGTGCTCCCGTTTCCTTCCACAGTCCAAAGATGTGAATTGGCCATGCTAAATTGCCCATAGTATTGGGTGAGTTAGTCAGAAGGAAATGGGTCTGGGTGGTTACTCTTCAGAGGGTCGGTGTGGACTGGCTGGGCCAAAGGGCATGTTTCCACACTGTAGGGAATCTAATCTAATCATCTCAAGAGTTTATGGATTACCCAAAGTAGGCAAATCAAATATATCACTCAGACCCATTGTGTCACTCCTTGGAACTCCACTGCATAAACTGGCAAAGGAACTTACAAAAACGGAAACATCAGCGGATTCAAACACTCTATACAATCATCATAGGAATTCTTAGACAACATCAAGATAAGGAAAACAGAATGGTCTCATTGCACTGTTCACTTCAATTGACAAAACTCTAGCCAGACAGACAATAGCCAAACTCCTGGACAAGCAGAACAGACCACATGAAGGGGAACCAAACAACTTACTCAAACTATTAGGTCTGTGCTTGATGACACACATCACATTCAACAACCACATGTATAAACAGATCAGTGGAATGCCAACAGGCTCACGCATTGTAGCAGAAGTAGTGATGCAAAGATTGGACCAAAGAGCCCTCCTACAAATCCAACCCAGATTCTGGATCAGATACATGGATGACACTTTTATTATCATTAAGAGAACAGAAATTGAGAACACACACCAGATTGTCTACATCATACTCACGGGCATCAGATTTATGAGAGAGCGGGAAACCAACAATCAACTCCCACTCCTAGACATGATGGTAGAAAGAACACAATGGTGAATGCACCACAAAAGTGTACAGGGAAGCCACACACATCCACCAGGTCTGAAACTACAACAGCAAGCACCTGAACACACAAGAGAAGCTACATTAGGATTCTGTTCAAAAATACTATAACACACTGCGGCACTACTGACCTATGAATGGAAGAAGACCTTTACAGAGTATGGATATCCCTGCAAATTCATCCACAGATACCTAACAAACAATGTGACGATGACGTTCCATGACCTAACTCACTTGCCACACTACCTTATATAAAAAATTCTCATAATTGACAGCCAGACTTCTCTGACCATTGGGATCTATGACAGCCCATAGACCAACAGCCATGCTCAGACAGCAACTCACCAGGATAAAAGACTCTCTATCCATCATGTGCAAGACAAACATAACTTACAAGATTTCCATGCAAAGATTGCAAGCAACATTGTATAGGACAAAAAGGCAGACAACTGGCAATCCGCATCCATGAACACCAATGAGCCACTAAATGCCACAACCAGCTGGCTCTAGTAGGCACACACAGATGACAAGGACCACAGATTCAACTGGGACAACACAACAATCATAGGACAAGCCAGGAAGAGGACAGCCTGAAAATTTCTAGAAGCATGGCGCTCATCCACGGGCTTCATCAACAAACACATAGACCTAGACCCAATATACTGGCCACTACAATGAACTACCGGAACTGACAACTGGAAGCAGCAGGAACAGAACCAAATAAATTCCAGAACACACAGTACTGCAGTGATTCACAGAACGTTCCAAAGCTCTGATGATGTCACCTAACAAGGGACGAAATGTCCAGAAATCAACTTCCCAGTTTGACTATGACAACCAGAACCCGAGCTACAAATCTTTACATAAATTTTGAACTAAAAGCACTTAGTGCTGCCCTGCAGTTAGGGACAGGGCAAAGGGTTAACATCTAAACAGACAGTAGGTATGCTTTTAGTGTAGTCCATGACTACATGATGGCATGGGCAAAATGAGATAATGCTACTTTGAGTGGTAGTGTAATTCATCATGAGACTCTGGTCAAGGATTGAGTAGCTGCAGCGAATGAACTGAAGGTTGCAGCAGTAATTACAGTAAGATTCAGACAGCAGAGCAGAAAGAAAATGTTTGAATAGGCAGTGATTATGATGGCAGCTGTAAAACAGCAATAAACTAAAGATGATGAATGGAACATTTAAAATCAACAATCAGCATCTCACTCAGTGGAAAAAGCAGGGCGGATTAAAGATGGAGCAGCAATAGGAACAGTTGATATTTGGAGAAAGGAAGCTTTTGGAGTGGTAGCTCTCACATTCTGTCAACAGACTCTATGCAGTGTTTATCTTGGATTTGCACACATAGGGAGGGATAAAATGATACAGCTAATAGCTAACTGTTGGTGGTGGAAAGACATAGCTATATTTTGCCAGAGGTGTACTGCATGTGCAGAGACAGAATCAGGATGAGAAATTAAAATTAAAATTAACATCACCTCTGCCCACTGGGACCATGGGAACATATTCAAATGGACTTCATAGGACCACTCCACAAAGTCAGAATAAGAAATTCTGTCTGGCCATGGTCGACCAGTCTACCAAATGGGTAGAATCATAGAGGGAGCAGAACTGATTAACAGCAAGGGACAAATCTGGGATGACACGAAACCCCTCTAAGTATTTACACATACTTCACCGACCGGCACGATACAAGCAGCTTGTCAAAGACTAGGAGTCTGAGAGACCCTCCAGGACAAACTGAAATGCCAGCCCCAGGATCAAAGGTGCTGGGAAAATAATCTTAAGCGAGGGAGCGTTGTCCCCCCGATGGGATGGACCTGATGAGGTAATATTAACAGGTATCAGGAGTGGACTTATTAATGAAAACAGAATTAATAAATGGAGACATCCTATCCAGCTAAAAGAAATATAGGGGTTTAATAGTATAACAGTCAGGCCTACTAGTCTGGTATGCTCTCTCTCTCTCTCTCTCTCCCTCTCTCTCGTCTCTCCCTCTTGCAGGTTTTAAAGGGGCCTCACCATGTACAAGCAGCAGAACAGAATCCTCAACCCCAATCGGCAGCCAGAATAGATTATGGTTGCATGTAAATTTATGGGTCATGTTTGCGCGTTGGAGACGTAATTAAAAATTAATGTTGATCCCATCAGAGGCTGATAAGCAGGTGAAGAGGAGAAGGTTGGATGTGAACACGTTTTTGTACATACCAGATGTGCGTGTGAGAACACACAATGTCTCTCATTGTTGGGTCTGCACAAACATCTCTATAAAGATTCTAGAGGGGGACACCCGTGCAACCGATCACCTTTAATGCCAGGAAATTAGCTGAATGGGTATTGTGGCAGAATAGCTCAAGGCACAAAGAAGGAGAATGGCAGTCTACCAAGGGTGGGAGGTACCTAGTAAATACTGACCAGGATAAAGCACAATAGAAATCATGAGGGACAACCTGACTGCCTTTGCGGGATGGGACCAGCCTAACTACAAGATCTCCAACAGCCTCCCTTTGTCATTCTGAGTAACACTTCAGGAACAGGGAAGTCCACCAGTATGATTCAGCTTAGAAAGAATGAATCCCAGAGGAGGAATCATAGAGGACTAAAAGTGGGAATTAGTAACTGTCATCCAATGTCACCCTCCACTTGTCGTTAATTCAGCAATGGTGCCTTTAGAAATCGCCCAAGTGAGGGAACATTCCAGCAACACTGGCATTCCGTGTTTATAAACCATTTCACCCCATACTGATTTTGTGTGCGGACACAGAGCCTAAACCTGGCTCCCACCATCCTGGGCTATATGGTACCGTTCATGCTGTATGCGGTATACCTTTCTGAAGGAGGTACCAAGACAGCACAAACATGCAATCTCAGAAACAGAAAAGTCCTTTTCCATATTAATACCTGGATATGGTGCAGCCAAGCCAGGATTTAGCAATGGGCTTGGGATCTCTAGGACATTCATTGTCCAGGGATTAGTAATTTTTATTGCCATATTATGTTTACATTCTCTCATGTTTTGTCTCATGAAATGCACTGCCTCCACAATAATGGAGAAGATGACTGCAGGAGAGCCACGGACCAAGGCCTTAGTATGCACCACTAAGCCAATGACTACTAGTGGAACGAGGAAAGAAAATGACCAGCCTATCAAACAATGAAGACGACTCTTGAACTTTGATTTGGATTCTTGATTTTTATTTTTGGATTCATGGATTCTGATATGGACTGTTTATTAATAATGGCCATAGGGATTTCCCATACCTACTCATACCAAAATTGCCCATGCTTGCCCATATAAAATGACCGGCAAGGGTTAGATAGACTGAAACAGCCTGCTCTAGCATTAAGATACAAATGGCCAACAGAAACATAAGCAAAACTAAATAACCTGCTTACACATTGAAACATAATGGTATTTTGAACATGACAATTCCAAGTTCAGCAAGGGGGCCCTACAAGAAACCATCCCAAGACAGTTTTGAAAAGAGAATGCCTAAAGACAGACACGTGATTGATCCCATTCTCTTTATGAAAGGATGATTGTCCTAGTAAATAAATAATACCAGCTCATGAATCAGCCAGATTGACTCCCTAAGCAACTGCATACACCAGCTAAAGTTATTTTGGTGTAAACAGCTGTTTCTTTAAAGCTATGCGCAATATTAAGAAATAGGTTATAGCTAAAGTGTAGAAATACATATAACCAAAGGAGAACAAAAGCATTAGAAACAAAACACTTAAACATAGATGTGAAAGTTAATTAGTCTCAAGAAATGCCTTCCCTTATGCCCTGAACAAAATAGATTGTTCACAGCCCATTAATTACAATGTGCCAGAGTTACAGAGTCATAGAGATGTACAGCATGGAAACAGACCCTTCGGTCCAATCTGTCTATGCTGACCAGACATCCCAACCCAATCTAGTCCTACCAGCCAGCACTCGGCCCATATCCCTCCAAACCCTTTCTTTTCATATACCCATCCAAATGCCTTTTAAATGTTGTAATTGTACCAGCCTCGACCACTTCCTTTGGCAGCTCATTCCATACACGTACCACCCTCTGTATGAAAACGTTGCCCCTTAGGTCTCTTTTATATCTTTCCCCTCTCACCCTAAACCCATGCCCTCTAGTTCTGGACTCCCCCACCCCAGGAAAAAGACTTTGATTATTTATCCTATCCATGCCCCTCATAATTTTGTAAACATCTATAAGGTCACCCATCAGTCTCTGACGCTCCAGGGAAAACAGCCGCAGCATGTTCAGCCTCTCCCTCTAGCTCAAATCCTCCAACCCTGGCAACATCCTTGTAAATCTTTTCTGAACCCTTTCAAGTTTCACAACATCTTTCCAATAGGAAGAAGACCAGAACTGCACGCAATATTCCAACAGTGGCCTAACCAATGTCCTGTATAGCCTCAACATGACCTTCCAACTCCTGTACTTAATACTCTGACCATTAAAGGAAAGCATACCAAACACCTTCTTCATTATCCTATCTACCTGCGACTCCACTTTCAAGGAGTTATGAACCTGCACTCCAAGGTCTCTTTGTTCAACAACACTCCCTAGGACCGCTGTATAACTTTACACTTTATAACTAACTTTTTAACAGAAATCAATATTGCAAATCTTATAGCAAGTAGTTAAAACTGTCATTTTTTATAGGACAGTGGAAATATAATGAATAACAGAACTTAAACTGTCCTTAGAGATAAGCAAGCCTGAGACAGATCAAAGGAGTACAAGCCAATAACTTTGGAATGTGAATGAATAGGATGCATTGGAAAAGTAGGAGAAAGTGAGGACTACAGATGCTAGAGATCAGAGGTGAAAAATGTGTTGCTGGAAAAGCGCAGCAGGTCAGGCAGCATCCAAGGAGCAGGAGAATCGACATAAACCTATCGAACTTTCCTGTACCTGAGGTGTGACTACCTCTTTGTAACTCCTTGGAGAAAGTGAGGACTGCCAATGCTGGAGACCATTCCTGATGTAGGACTTATGCTTGAAACATAGATTCTCCTGCTCCTCCTGCTGCCTGACCTGCTGTGTTTTTCCAGCAACACACTCTCTGTAACTCCTCCCAGTTATTCGCTCAGCCTCGAGAATGGTTTGAAATTAATCCACCTCTGCTTTATAACAGATTTGGGGCTCAAGTCTGAGATTTGGACAGATTAAAATAGATTTTGACAGATTTGGACTGACTTAGGATATGAACTGTCCTCACAGATTTAAACAGATTTGGAGCATTAGTTCCAGATGTTGAATTAACATTTAGTTGAGAAGTGGAAAATCTGTTTAATTTTAGTTGTTTATTGTTGGTTAAATCAAAAGTGGGAAAATGACTAAAGTGGTTCTGGAGGTTGAGGATGCTTCCCAAATTTATCAAGCAAGTTTAAAAAGATAGAAACAGGTGTCACTTTTAGAATTAGCAAACAGGCTAAAGTTGAGATTAAATAGGAATAATAAGAAAGCTGAAATTGTAACTAAATTAGCCAAGCATTTATGTATACCGGAGAAACAGTCAATCATAAAATCCCAACAGTGTGGAAACAGGCCATTAGGCCCAACAAGTCCATTCCAACTCTCTGAAGAGTAACCCACCCAGACCAATTCCCTTATTATTGGGGCAGCATGGTGGCTCAGTGGTTAGCACTGCTGCCACACAGTGCCAGGGACTGGCACACAGTGCCACACAGTGCCAGTTCCCGCCCCGGCAACTGTCTGAGTGGAGTTTGCACATTCTCCCTGTGTCTGTGTGGGTTTCCTCCCTCTGTCCAAAAAATGTGCAGGTTAGGTGAATTGGCCATGCTAAATTGCCCGTAGTGTTAGGTGCTGGGGTAAATGTAGGGGAATGTGTCTGGGTGGGTACGCTTCGGCGGGTTGGTGTGGACTTTTTGGGCCGAAGGGCCTGTTTCCACACTGTAAGTAATCTAATCTAATCTAATTTAGCACGGCCTACTATACACATCTTCAGATTGAAGGAGGAAACCAGAACAGCCAGAGGAAACCCACACAGACATGGGGAGAATGTGCATACTCCACATAGACAGTTGCCCGTGGCAGGAATCGAACCTGGATCCCTGGTGCTGTGAGGCAATACTGCTAACCACTTAGTCACCGTAACGCACTGTGGAGTTTAGTTGGAAAAAAATAATTTGCCAATGAGACAATTGGAGTTAGATTGTGAAATTAAAAGGCCGGAGTTAGAAGATAGAGACAAGGAAAGGAACGCTATGTCAGGACAAAGGGGTCAAAAAGAAAGGGAACTGAAACAGTTCGCATTCTGGTTAAAAACACGGGAAAAAGATAAAGATATAGAGAAAAAATGTTCGAGTTGGAAAAGATGAAGAAATTGAAGCAAAAAGAATTCAACTGACAGAGGTAAAAGGATTGAAGTGATAATAAGCAAACTCATCGTGGCCACCAGTGTGGTAGGGATATGTATAAGTATAGCCCATTACTGAGGATGAAGACTCAGGAGGCAGACAGGTTTCAGGCAAGTGGCAGGCTTCTATTCAAGCAGAAACTCATCAGTGAAGGAAGAGGGCCAAAGGATCTTTCTGAAATCTGGCCTCGATGTGAGAAAGCAATCTTTCCCTTAATCTTTAGCTCAGCTTAGAAGAGAGATCATTGACATACTCTGATTTTTACAGTAAAATACAGCATTTTTATGCATTTTGTGTTACAATAGTTGCACACAACATGATTACTATGTCCTTCACTATGAGGAAGCTGGAGAAATCTGCATTCATCCCTTGTGGTTGGAGGGTTCCTAGGCAAGAGATGAGGCGCTCTTCCTCCAGGTGTCATGTTGCCATGGCCTGGCGATAGAGGAGGCCAAGGACCTGCATGTCCTTGGCGGAGTGGGAGGTGGCGGTACATTGTTCAGCCACAGGGTGGTTGGGTTGGTTGGTGCGGGTGTCCCAGAGGTGTTCTCTGAAACGTTGCGCAAGTAGGCAGCCTGTCTCCCCAATGTACAGGAGGCCACATCAGGTGCAGCAGATGCAGTAAATGATGTGTGTGGAGGTGCAGGTGAATTTGTGACGGATATGGAAGTATCCCTTGGGGCCTTGGAGGGAAGTGAGAGTGGAGGTGTGGGCGCAGGTTTTGCATTTCTTGCGGTTGCGGGGAAGGTGCCAGGAGTGGAGATTGGGTTGGTGGGGGCTGTGGACCTGACGAGGGAGTCACGGAGGGAGTGGTCTTTCCGGAACGCTGATAGGGGAGTGGAGGGAAATATATCCTTGGTGGTAGGGTCTGTTTGGAGCTGGCAGAAAGACAAAGGATGATACGATGTATCTGGAGGTTGGTGGGGTGTTAGGTGAGGACCAGTGGGGTTCTGTCCTGGTGGTGATTGAAGGTTCAAGGGCAGAGCAGCGGGAAGTGGAGGAGATGCGGTGGAGAGCATCGTCAAACACGTCTGAGGGGAAATTGCGGTCTTTGAAGAAAGAGGCCAACTGGGTTGTTCGGTATTGGAATTGGTCCTCCTGGGAGCAAATACAGCGGAGGCGAAGGAATTGGGAATATGGGATGGCGTTTTTACAGGGGGCAGGGTGGGAGCAGGTGAAATCTAGGTAGCTATGGGAGTCGGTCGGTTTATAGTAAATGTCTGTGTTGAGTCGGTCGCCCGAGATAGAAATAGAGAGGTCTAGGAAGGGGAGGGAAGAGTCTGAGACGATCCAGGTAAATTTGAGGTTGGGGTGGAAGGTGTTAGTAAAGTGGATGAACTGTTCAACCTCCTCGTGCAGATTTCTCCAGCTTCCTCATTTCCCCTCCCCCCACCTTATCTCAGTCCCACCCTCGGACTCAGCACCGCCTGCAATCTTCTTCCCGACCTCTGCGCCCCCACCCCCTCTCCGGCCTATCACCCTCACCTTAACCTCCTTCCACCTATCGCATTTCCAACGCCCCTCCCCCAGTCCCTCCTCCCGACCTTTTATCTTAGCCTGCTTGGCATACCCTCCTCATTCCTGAAGAAGGGCTTATGCCCGAAACGTTGATTCTCCTGCTCCTTGGATGCTGCCTGACCTGCTGCGCTTTTCCAGCAACACATTTTTCAGCTCTGATCTCCAGCATCTGCAGTCCTCACTTTCTCCTCGTTCATTTTAACCTACTGCGAATCCTCTTGCAAGGATGCCTTCCTTGAAAAAACTCTCTTCCTCCTTCTACAAGGATTTCAGTGAGTCCCTCTCTCACTGCACCCCCCAGGTCATCTCCTCTGCCCTGAAGTTCTTCAGCCCCGTTCTCAAACAGACTCGCTACCACAGTCACATCTCCTTCCTCAGCATCTGTCTACGGAATCGACTGACCCCGCATGGACTCTTAGGACTTATAGGTATGTGAAAGGCAAAAAAATGGTCAAGACTAAAATTGGGCCCTTGAAGACAGAAACAGGGGAATATATTACGGGGAACAAAGAAATGGCAGAAGAATTGAATTGGTAGTTCAGATCTGTGTTCACTGGGAAGACACAAGCAATCTCCCTGAGGTAACAGTGGCTGAAGGACCTGAACTTAAGGGAATTTATATTTGCCAGGAAATTGGTGTTGGAGAGACTGTTAGGTCTGAAGGTTGATAAGTCCCCGGGGCCTGATGGTCTACATCCCAGGGTACTGAAGGAGGTGGCTCGATAAATCGTGGATAAGTTGGTGATTATTTTTCAGAGTTCGATAGATTCGGGATCAGTTCCTGCAGATTGGAGGGTGGCTAATGTTGTACCACTTTTAAAGAAAGGTGGGAGAGAGAAAGCAGGAAATTATAGACCAGTTAGTCTGACCTCAGTGGTGGGAAAGATGCTGGAGTCAATGAAAAAGGATGAAATTACAACACATCTATATAGTAGTAACAGGATAAGTCAAGGTCAGCATGGATTTATGAAGGGGAAATCATGCTTGATTAATCTTCTGGAATTTTTTGAGGATGTAACTCTGAAGATGGATGAGGGAGATCCAGTAGATGTAGTGTACCTGGACTTTCAGAAAGCTTTTGATAAAGTCCCACATAGGAGGTTAGTGAGCAAACTTAGGGCACATGGTATTGGGGGCAAAATACTAACTTGGATTGAAAGTTGGTTGGCTGACAGGAAACAAAGAGTAGTGATAAACAGCTCCATTTCGGAAGAGCAGGCAGTGACCAGTGGGGTACCGTAGGGACCAGTGGTGGGACTGCAGCTTTTTACAATATATGTTAATGATATAGAAGATGGTATTAGTAATAACATTAGAAAATTTGCTGATGATACTAAGCTAGGTGGCAGGGTGAAATGTCAGGAGGATGTTAGGAGATTACAGGGTGACCTGGACAGGTTAGGTGAGTGGTCAGATGCATGGCAGATGCAGTTTAATGTGGATAAATGTATGGTTATCCACTTTGGTGGCAAGAACAGGAAGGCAGATTACTACCTAAATGGAATCAATTTAGGTAAAGGGGCAGTACAACGAGATCTGGGTGTTCTTGTGCACCAGTCAATGAAGGTAAGCATGAAGGTACAGCAGGTAGTGAAGAAGATAAAAACAATGACTGCAGATGCTGGAAA
>NW_025212701.1:27637-28077 GCF_004010195.1 Chiloscyllium plagiosum | reverse complement strand
CACGTGAACGAAAGTACAGGGATACAGGAGTACAGTGAAAAGTTTACAATGTCACCATTCCCAACACTGGATTAGATACATGATCTTAAGTATAGAGTATAAAGAAATAAGATAAGTGTTCAACATTACTGTCCTTCTGAAGTGCCTAGCCAGGGGCATAGATCCAGTTTCTTCCATACTGACACAGATACCAATATCAGCAGGAAGCAGTCAGCCAGCTGCAACTCCCATCGCCATGGCGCCAGCAGTCACGGTCCATCTACTAACAATGTCAACACCATGAGGCCATGCTGGGGCAGATTCAGAAATACAGACACCACTAAAGCTGACAGGTACTGTACCAGACACTGGGCTAAACTCACCTCCCTCCCTCACCACCAGGAACACACTCTCACCTCCCTCCCTCACCACCAGGAACACACACTCACCTCCCTCCCCCA
>NW_025212701.1:0-7942 GCF_004010195.1 Chiloscyllium plagiosum | reverse complement strand
GTCTATCATCTTTTAGGATGGGTTGCAGGTTTGCTGAAGGATTGCAGGGTTGCAAGTTGCAGCCATGATGAATCCTGCAACCCATTCTAAACGCTGGGAAAATTACTAGCAATCAGGGTTTGTTCACTTTCTCTTATCAGTTACATAAAAGTGCAATCTTTTACTATATATTTTGTGTCTTATGAACCTCCTTCAGAGCTATCTGATGGGTGAGTAGGCCACGGCAAGCTCATGCTTCCAAATACCCAAATAAACTGCTGGACTGTAAGCTGGCGTTGCGTAATTTTTGAATTAGCTCTGTGGAATACCAAAGTATGTGATCACAAGGCCTGCTGTGTGGGGCTGAGCGATGGGACATTTTACAGTTCACACCCTAAAGTTATTTAACTCTCTATTGTGTCCTTCAAACCATAACATCCGAGAACTCCTGTCCCTCCTGACCATCCTATTACATTGTTTCTTCACTCCCACAGCCCCACGGCACCTTCCCCTGCAGTCGCCCGAGGTGGGCAGGTGTCCATTTAGCTGTTCCCTCCTCAACATTTAGGAGTGCAAACATGCCTTCCACGTGAAGCAGTACGTTACCTGTACTTCATATATTCTTGTTAACTGTTGTCACTGTTCATATTAAGTTTTCCTCTACATTGGGGAGACCATGGGAAGACCAGGTGACCATTACACCTGTGTTCTGTCCGCAAGAGTGACTCTAAGCTTTCAGTTCCCTGCCACTTCAAGACGCCATCCTGTTCCCTGGACGATACCTCATTGTCAAGCTTGTTGCAATGCTGCAGCGAAGGTCAGCTGGAAGAACGATAAAGGTTAACCGCGCTATCTGAAAGTAGAGCGTTCCTGTGAAACCTTGCGTCTGCCAAAATGGCACAGAGTGAAGAAGCAGTTATCATGAATTTACATGAAAAAAAAAATTGAGCTTTCCAAGATCTCAAAAAACTATCGAAACATACTAAATGACACACAAAAACCAGAAATAACACTAAGATATTTTAAAAATAGGAATGATATGCTAATAATACAGACCATATAAAGTCGAATAATGTACGTTTAGTGTGGCTTCACTCACCAGAATTGTGAAGACTAGAGAGCACACTAGAAAGCTGACAAGTAGTGGTGGTGATGCTGGTATGTTAGGCTGAGTTATTGGAGATCGGATTGTGGGAGGAAGAGCATCCTGGTTGGAGGAGAGAGAGAGGAAGAGTGACATCTATGAACAGTTCCAGGGAAGAGAATTGGCGGCCCTCGTCTCACAGTTCGAGCTTTTTCATAAAAGTGAAAACCCTCTTTCTTTTAGCAAAAAAAAGCGATTATTTCAGGTCTTTTGTAAAAGTGAATAGGCGTGACGTGAACAGTTGAAAAGATACGGGGAATACATGTACCTCATTCTTTGCGTGGCCACACTGCAGTTTCAGGATTCAATGTCGAGTCCAATAGCTTTAGTGCTTGAACTCAGCTATGTCACTGCTCTCAGCACCCTTGTGATGATTCATTCTACGAATACACACAACACATTAACAGCAACCCATTATCTGCACTGACAGTCTCTATTAACAGCTATTCACTCAAGGAGCCAGTTCACTGTCCATTCTGTTCAACTGTCCTCTCTCTCCTTTGGCTCGATCCCTACAATTTAAAAAAAAATAACCCCCGTTCCCACATAGTGCATACTTCTTAAAAACATGCATGTTCCGTGTTACCAGCAGTTCTGAAGAAGAGTCACCAGAACGGAAATATTAATACTGATTTTCTTCATGGATACTGCCTTTTTCGGAAATTTCTGTTCTGGTTAAAAGAAGTTATAATTTGTTGAAGAAAGCGAACAGTCTCCGAGCAAATAGAATGCAGTACAGGTTTACATGAAAATATTTATCTTGGATAATCAAAACGAAGCAATCTTTCTAAGTACCGAGATATGTGAAATGCAGCACTGTCTGAGTGTTCTCCATGATTCACAATCGGTTATGCTGTAGTTAAAGCAGACAGCTAACGAAAGCGAAGGGTATATCTTAATTTGTCAAGGTGGGAATTATTTGCAAATTTGGGAAGTCGTGATTTAGTTATGCGTGACATTGTTGAGACTGGATCTGGAGTCCATTGTGTAGTTCTGCTCATCTGATTTGGGGAGTGTGCAAAACTATTAGATGTCGGCCACGTACATTTTTCGAAACAAGAATTTTGAATGTGAGGATTATATTATGGGTACACTATTTATAGGATCCATTTATACCCACCAAAATTAAAAAATATATAGATGTTTCTAGAATCAAACAAGTCGCATTCTGAGGGAAAATATGGATTTAATGTTACAGTCAGATCAATCATAACATGTTTGGATGTTGGAAGAGGATTGAAAGGCTGGAAGACCCATTCCTTCTCCTAATTCACGTACTGGACTGTTTCTTCTCCATTGTCAAGGTTCAGTCATTCCTCTTCTGTTTGTAGGGCCGGTCTTCCGGTTTTACCAAACACTTCAATCTTATGCACATTTACTATATTTCATAGGATAGATATTCTACTTTGTCGAGTAGTTTTACATTGCTCATTCGTTAGAATTTCAGCATTTGTTAATTCTAGAATAAGAGGTATAATGTAACAATTAATTAGCATTCAAATTCTTACCTTGCTCCGAAGTGAGAAACAAATATTGACAGGCGAGAAAGTTAGAATAACGAATAAGCACCTCTTTCAGTGCTTCACTAAATCCGCTCACTTATCCAAACTCTAACTCTCCCTCTGGCCAAATGACACTTATTGTCAAAACCACAATAAGACCCCTGGGTTGAGAGTGTCTCTTGCCTAGCTACATTTACTATCATACAGAAACCATGGTTTAGTCGAGCCACATAGTTAAATACTTCCAAATACTGTTCAGTTTAAAATGTTTGTCTTTACATCCAGAAGTTTCAGCGTATTTCTTTTTTTCTGTCTTCACAGCAATTGAATGAGAGGAGTGGAAAGTTAACGTGAAGACGAGAGCTGCGCGAAGATCGGAGGTGATAAGTGTCATATTTATTACTACGGCATGCCTGACATTACTTATTTCAATAATAATTATCAGCATTGTTTACTCGGAAACGTATGTTTATTATTATTGCCAAAATGAATATCATAATTTATATCTCATTAGAAGAAGAAAAGCTAAAAAAATAGCCTGTGCATGGATAACAGTAACATCAGTAATCCTGCTGACAAGTAGGCGAAGGCTTATTTTGAAGAAAGGGGATATTTGTGAATAACTAAGGAAGACCTTTGAACCAGCACATGAAAGCTAATGAACTCTGATTTGATGCAATTGTGAAAGCAATAAACAATAGCGTTAAAATGATTTTAAAATTAAGTTACCGCAACTATCTGATGAGTATCTGAAATTAGGAACTATCTGTTCCTGCGCCGGAATATTGTGATATGATATTGTGATTAAGCAACTGAGTGAGTAAACAAAGTGAGAGCTGCCACTGGCAAGCCAGATGCATACTGTTATTCATACGCAGTGACGGCACGTGTGTGATTAACCATATAGATATAAACCTATGAATGATGACACTGATGTCGAGAACAGCGAATACAAAACTCGAAGCAAGTGTCCGTGAGAGGAAACTCTAACTGTGTGAACTCACTAATCAAACGGAAAGCAATGAAATAATTGACGCACAGTGATTAGATTACTTACAGTGTGGAAACAGGCCCTTCGGCCCAACAAGTCCACACCGCCCCGAAGCGCAACCCACCCATACCCCTACATTTACCCCTTACCTAACACTACGGGCAAATTTAGTATGGCCAATTCACCTGACCTGCACATCTTTGGACTGTGGGAGGAAACCCACACAGACACGGGGAGAACGTGCAAACTCCACACAGTCAGTCGCCTGAGGCGGGAATTGAACCCGGATCTCTGGCCCTGTGATGCAGCAGTGCTAACCACTGTGCCACCGTGCCGCCCACTGATGTATCTAGCGTCGACATCTTGATTTGATGGAATACTTTTATGGATGTTTACTGGTGATTCCAAGTTAGATTGTTACCAAGTTATGATTGCATCTGTCCAAAGGAACATCAGAGATAAATATATTCCAAAAGATGGGAGTTAGTTATGACATGTGTTCACATGCTTATTCAAATTTTAAGCAAGATAAACGAATCTTAATAACTTTTCAACATCAATTTATGTGTGTATATAGCAAAGAAGTTAAAATTAAATACCCTTAGGATGTAAGACCTTATAGCTGGGTCCGAACGTAATCTCTCCAGCAAGAAAATATTTCATTATATTGAGAGAAATGCATCTATCAATAAAAATAGTTCGGAAAGTTGATTTACTGTCTTTGACATTACTGAAGTCCGTGGAATGTGTCTGCAACGATTGAATTGAAACGAAGTGAAGACTTTTTTCTTTTTATTTTCGGTTACTGACAGTTTCAAATGTTGATGCAATATCCTCCCTTTTACAAATATCCAGTTTGTGATGTCATTCAGGTAAATCAAAACTCCTAAATTACCTGTGCAGTGCTATTGTGTGGCTTACACTAATTGCATCCTCCATGTATTCCATGTGTTCAACTGTTATAAACTTCAAATCAATCAAGAAGTCAGATAGTTCGCTGGTGGAACGAATGCGTTGGAGTTCCATCACTGGTGAAGTACAAGGGGTTTTGAACACTCGTAAATTGATATTTGCATCGACAGGTTTCAGATCTTGATTCAAATGTTTGACATTAAAGATTTGTATTCAGTGTTGGGCACTGCATCATGCTTATTATAAATAAGTCCCCATAAGCAGGTGGAATTAGTAAGTAATTTCCTTCACTGACAAGTTCCTGGACTTTGTTTATCATCGCTGTAAGGTATTCATTTTTTTTTGTCAGGGGAACAATAGAGGTGTGGATAATAACTGTCTCTTTCACTTAACAGTTTACAAGATAAAGAGGCAATTATTGTTGATTTAAGGTTGCAAAACGAGCAGTCAAAATCCTTCAGTAAGTGACGAGTCTCTCTACAACGACGTGTAATAACCATGAATCATATGCACTGAGATTCGATACACTTGATTTGTTTAGTATCAGGAGAAATAATAACACGTTTCTCCTCACTGCTATTTGCTTCATTCTCCACTTCCAGTTCCATATAACATGGGGTTACTTCGATAGCAGCTCAGAAATTGCACGACTGATATTCATTCCCCTTTCAGATATGCCTGCCTGCACACGTCTGAAACTTACAGTAAAGGAGAGAGTCCTTATATCTACTTCCGACTCGTACAAACACGAACCATTGCAGAATCGTGTCCACTTGCCAATTTCTCTGAATAACATCCCAATGCAGCATTCTAAAGATTCAACTTTGAATCGATTATAATAATCTGTCAGCACAACATTCCCACATTCCTGTTAGATCTGCTTCCTGGTGCGTAGGAGATGCAGGAATGACTTGATATAGGTTTCTCTGGATCTATCATTGTTTCATAGACGGTGACTTCTAATATCTACCAATTGTAATGACAGGTCATGGAGCTGAGAACTTTATTTCATGGACATATCCTCACCGATATACTGAGAGACAAGAGATGTCTTATTGATCCCCCCAATTAAGACTTGTGTTGTTTGGGCCATCTGTCGGTGAGAAACTTCAGCCCGTCTGTTTACCTGACTGACCTGAAAATTGAAACAAATCAAGTTTTCAAGTTCATTTTGGTTCCAAGTTGTGGTTGTAATCAACATTCTCAGGTATTCCGGTTTGAATTCAGGATAATTTATGAGCAGAACCTTCAGTTCAGCGGTAGCTGTCTGGAGGTTCCCAAAACCATGTCTGAGACAGTATATAACAAGACTATGCCGGGCTTTTATCTGTAGTGGTAGCAATCTGCAACAGTAGGTTAAATTTTAAAATGACCCAGCAAGGGTCATAATTTATCAATAAAACCGTTTTCAAATTGGGAATAAAATAAAATAAAATACACGAAGAGGTTGTTTAGTTTGGGCTGGAGTGCGTTTCTTCAAGAAGGCATAAGCATCTGAAAGGCAAATTCGCCAGATGGATCCAGATTTAACAGGTCTGTCGAATATTGTAAGGGGAACTGCAGTGCCTTCTATCTCTGGGGACTGTTTGATTTTGGAATGGGCAAAACTAAAGGTGAAAATTCTGAATCCAGGTAAGCAATTCTGTGTAAACAAAGCAAAGAACTGTTATCAAAGGTGTGGGCAATGATCTGCTTTCGGTCCACTGCTGTGTGTTATTTTTTATGAATAACCTAATAAAGAGAGAAGAAGGATGGATTAGTAAACTTGCGGATGGCACGAAAATTGATGGAGTTGTGGACAGTTTGATACGATATTGCAGAGTACTGAGGGACATAGGTAAGCCGATTTGCTGGTCTGAAAGTTGTCAAATGCAGTTTCACATGGAAAATGTGAGGTGATTCACTTTGGAAGGAAAACAGGAATAAAGGGTACTGGGCTAATGGAAAAATTCTTGGCACTGTAGATGAGCAGAGAGATCTCGGTGTCCATGTAATTAAATCCCTCATAGTTGCCAAGTTGTTTGGGTTATTAATAGGGCAGACGGTCTATCAGCTTTTATTGGTGAAGCGATTGAACTTCGGAGCCACGAGGCCATTCTGCAGCTGTACAGAGCTACCATGCGGACTCAGTTGGAGTATAGCATGCAGTTCTGGTGACCACATTATACGAAGGATGCAGAAGATTTGCAAAGGGTTCAGAGAAGTGTTACTGGAATGTTGACTGGTACGGAGCGTACCTCTTATGAGGAAAGGCTCAGGGATTTGTTTTTATTACGGAGAAGAATGCTCAGAGGTGAATTAATTGTGACATATAAAATAATCAGATGATTACATCCAGTGGACATTGAAAGCCTTTTTTTCCACCCAGACTGATGGCTAGCACGAGGAGACACAGCTTTAAGTTGAGTGGTGATAGAAACAGGACAGATGACAGAGGAGTTTGCTTACTCAGTGAGTAGTAGAGGCGTGGAACGTCCTGCCTGCAACAGTAGTAGACTTGTCAGATTTAAGGGCATTTAAATGGTCATTGGATAAACATATGGATTAAAATGGAATAGCGTAGGATAAATGGGCTTCAGATTGATTCCATAAGTCGGCACAACATCGAGGGCCGAAAGGCCTGAATTGCGTTGTAATATTCGATGTTCTGCATTCTTTGAAGGTTGGAATTTTGAAAGAAAAAATACTGCATTCATTCAGCCCACAGTCTGCATACCCAAAGCAGAGTTCACATTCGAGTCCAGTGACTGTGCTTCAGAACTCAGTTGGAGAATTGGAGAATGATCAATGAAGCGAAACGTTTACCCTGCCTTCGCTCCACAAATGCACCAGACCTGCTGAGTTTCAAAAAGAAATTTCAGCTTGTCTTAAAGTTTTTCTCCTCCTTACAATCCGAACGGATGAAGATAGATAGTTTCGAGTATGAGAAGTATGACGGAATCGGAATGATAAGCCATTATGTCATCACAGTGTGAGGAATGGTCAACAATCAAGAGAGTGGTCTGTGTCTACACCATTGAGGTAAAAACAAAGACTGCAGATGCTCGAAACCAGATTCTGGATTAGTGGTGCTGGAAGAGCACAGCAGTTCAGGCAGCATCCAAGAAGCTGCGAAATCGACGTTTCGGGCAAAAGCCCTTCATCAGGAATAAAGGCAGTGAGCCTGAAGCGTGGAGAAATAAGCTAGAGGAGGATGGGGGTGGGGAGAAAGTAGCATAGAGTACAATGGGTGAGTGGGGGAGGGGATGAAGGTGATAGGTCAGGGAGGAGAGGGTGGAGTGGATAGGTGGAAAAGGAGATAGGCAGGTAGGACAAGTCCGGACAAGTCATGGGGACAGTGCTGAGCTGGAAGTTTGGAACTAGGGTGAGGTGGGGGAAGGGGAAATGAGGAAGCTGTTGAAGTCCACATTGATG
>NW_025212700.1:24188-28076 GCF_004010195.1 Chiloscyllium plagiosum | reverse complement strand
GAAGGTAGGGGTCAACCTGGTGGAGCCACCAAACAGGATTACTTGGGTGCCAAACAGAAGAAGCAGAAAGTGGAAGGCACTTATGTCAGCTCCAGGACATCTCTGCAGGAGTTCCTTGGGAGTTCCTCCTCGGCCCAGCCATCTTCAGCTGCTTCATCAATGACTTTCCATCATATGGTCAGAAGTGGGGATGTTCACCAATGATTGTTAAATGTTCAGTACCATTCGCGACTCCTCACACACTTAAGCAGTCTGTGTCCAAATGCAACAAGATTTGAATAGCTTGGGCTGACATGTGGCAAGTAACATTCAAGCCACACAAATGCCAGGCTATGACCATCACTAACAACAGACAATCTAATCACTGACCCTTGATGGTGTTACCATCACGGAATTCCCCACTGTCAATATCCTCGGAGTTATCATTGACTAGAAACTCAACTGAACTCACCACATAAACACAATGGCTACAGAGGTTAGGATTAGTACAGTGAGTAATCCACCTTCTGAATCCTCCAATGCCTGTCCACCATCGAAAAGGCACAAGTCAGGAGTGTGATGGATTACTCCCCACTTGCCTGGATAAGTACAACTTCAACAACACTCAAGAAACTTGACACATCCAGGAAAAAGCAGCCAACTTGATTGCCACTATATCCACAAGCATCCACTCCCTTCAACACTGTTGCTTAGTAGCAGCAGTGTGTACTATCTACAGATTTCTTTGGTGCAGAAATCCACCAAAGATCCTCAGACATTACCTTCCAAACACACAATCACCTCCATCTAGAAAGACAAGGGCAGCCGGTACTTGGGAACACCACCATCTGTAAGTTGCCTTCTAAACCACTCGCCATCCTGACTTGGAAATATATTGCTGTTCTTTTAGTGTCACTGGGACAAAATCCTGGAATTCTCTCACTAAGGGCATTGTGGGTCCACCTACTGCACATGGACTGCAGCGGTTCAAGAGATAGTACATGTAACCTTCTCAAGGGTACTAGAGACGGGCAATAAATGTTGGCCAAGCACTGAATAAATAAAACAAAAAAAATCATACTGTTCTCTTCTCAACTGGAGCAGGCAAAGAGGGGATGTGATGGACATTGAAGAGTTGGAGAACAGTAGCAATCTTCCCAGAAGGAAGATGAAGGTATTGAGCAGGAGGAACATCTCATTCTGTGTGACAGAGCACAATAGTGTCAGATATAACAATGCAAACATGACATGAACGATTCCCAATTCCAATAGGTGAGAGCCGCACTGTTCATTTACTGACTGTACATTTGTTGATGGAAAAGCAAATGTTTTCTATCTCCATCTCTGAAGCAAATGCAGATTTTCTTTATATTTTCTTCATTTTGGCTGTTGCTGAATTAAAGTGAAGGTTTTCAACTGCGTGAAGGTTTTTTTCAGTATATGATCCTCCTCTACTGAAGCTTGAGAAGATATTGAGTTACTCTAGATGTGACTAAATGTGAAATACTCCCGCAGGTAGACTTCTAAAATGGGATGATGATTGGCAATCCAGCTGAGTGAGGGCCCTTGGGGCAGAGTGACCTTAATATGATAAAACTCTTTATCAAGGTGGAGAGTGATGCAGTTAATTCTGAGATGAGAATCCTGCATCTAAATGAAGGACAGTATCATGCTGTCAGGAGCAAGCTGGCTCTGATAGATTAGGGAACATCACTGTAAGAGGTGACAGTGACAGGCAATGGCAAACATTTCAAGAGTATGTGGAGGAGCTTCAAACATTGTTCATTGATGTCTGGCACAAAAAGAAAACAGAATAGGTGACCCAGCGATGGCTAACTAATGAAATAAGGAATAGTGTACACAAAATGGCCAAAAGAAGCAGCAGACCTGAAGATTGGGCCCAGGTTATATTGCAGCAAAGAGGACAATGGGAGTGGTTAAGAGGGGGAAAATAGAGTATCAGAGCAAGCTTGCAGAGAGCATACAAACTGATTGTAAACATTTCTAAAGATGTATTATGGACCAGATCAGACCCCCTTAATATACTTTAAGAATGTAGATTTGACCCTAATTGCTTCTTATTTTAAAGGAAAATGTAACATGCTAATTCAATTGGTCAAACTACTCAACATTATGCAAAACACAATTTATTCAAAACACAAAATACAACAAAAGAAATAAAGACTTAGAATAACTTAACTGTATTGGAAAACTTAATAAAATAATGGATATCATAACTACTGCTAATAGTTACATCCCATAAACACACTTCTTGGCAAAAAGGCAAATTCAGAAAAAGATTTAGATTAGATTACTTACAGTGTGGAACAGGCCCTTCGGCTCAACAAGTCCACACCGACCCGCCGAAGCGCAACCCACCCATACCCCTACATTTACCCCTAACCTAACACTATGGACAATTTAGCATGGCCAATTCACCTGACCTGCACATCTTTGGACTGTGAGAGGAAACCGGAGCATCCGGAGGAAACCCACGCAGACACGGGGAGAATGTGCAAACTCCACACAGTCAGTCGCCTGAGGTGGGAATTGAACCGGGGACTCTGGTGCTGTGAGGCAGCAGTACTAACCACTGTGCCACCGTGCCACCCACGGTATCACAGGTATCTCAGCAACAGAGAGAAAGCCCAGCGTCTAGCTGTTACTAAGAGAGAGAAAAGAGAGAGAAAAGATAATTTCTAATCCTTCAAAACTCCAGCAGCTTTTGCCTCATTGAGACTCCAATAGCAACTGCTTCAAGCTAAACCAAAAAATGAAAAAACCCTTAAAACCTGGTCTGTGAGAGCTGGCCCCACCCAACTATGCTGCTTCTATTGTTCCAACTTTAAAAAGAAAACACCAAGGCCTCAGAAGCTGTTTACTTAATTAGTGTTCAAACTGGACAGCTCGTACCACAGTCTTAAAATCTGCCTTTTAAAGAGAATGACAAAATAACCTCTTAAAACCATAGCATCATCACAATATGAAAAGAAAGAACTAGTGAAGACAAATTTACAAAGAAAAAAGAAAGAGATCAAAGAAAATTTACAGCCCAGGAACAGGCCCTTCAGCCCTCCAAGCCTGAGCCGATCCAAATCTACTGTCTAAACCTGTCGCCCAATTCCTAAGCATCTGTATCCCTCTGCTCCCCACCTACTCATGCATCTATCTAGACGGATCTTAAATGAATCTACCGTACCTGCCTCTACCACCTCTGCTGGTAATGCGTTCCAAATGCCCACCACCCTCTGTTTGAAGTACTGACCACGTGTATCCCCCTTAAACTTTCCACCTCTCACTTTGAAAGCATAAGCTTTCTCCCAGGGTGACGGATTCACTAACGAGAGGTTACGCATGCAAGGTGAGAGGTGAAAAGTTTAAGAGGGATACATGCAGAAAATACTTTACACAGAGGGTGGTAGATGCCTGGAATGCTTTGCCAGCAGAGGTGGGAGAGGCAGGCACGGTAGATTCATTTACGGTGCATCTGGACAGATGTATGAGTAGGTGGGGAGCAGAGGGATACAGATGCTTAGGAAATGGACAATAAGTTGAGACAGTGGATTTGGATCGGCTCAGGCTTGGAGGGCCAGAGGGCCTGTTCTTGGGCCCTCGTGAGACCACACCTGGAGTACTGTGTGCAGTTCTGGTCTCCAAATTTGAGAAAAGACATTCTTGCTATTAAGGGAGTGCAGCATAGGTTCACGAGGTCAATTCCTGGAATGGCGGGACTACCTTACGCTGAAAGACTGAAGTGACTGGGCTTGTATACCCTTGAGTTTAGAAGACTGAGAGGGGATCTGATTGAGACGTAAAAGATTATTAAAGGATTAGACACTCTGGAGGCAGGAAACATGTTTCTGCTGATGGGTGAGTCCAGAACCAGAGGACACAGCTTAAAAATACGGG
>NW_025212700.1:18223-23886 GCF_004010195.1 Chiloscyllium plagiosum | reverse complement strand
GTTATTGAATCCTTCACCCTGGGAAAAAGCTTGTCTCTATCCACCCTGTCTATACCCTTCATGATTTTGTAGACCTCAATCACGTCCCCCCTCGATCTCCTTTTTTCTAATGAAAGTAAACCTAACCTACTCAACCTCTCTTCATAGCTCGCACCTTCCATACCAGGCAACATCCTCATAAACCTTCTCTGCACCCTCTCCAAAGCGTCCACATCCTTTTGGTAATGTGGCGACCAGAACTGTACACAGTATTTTAAATGTAGCCGAACCAATGTCTTGTACAATGTTAACATGACTTGCCAGCTCTCATACTCAATACCCCGTCCAATGAAGGTAAGCATACCGTATGCCTTCTTGACCACTGTATCCACCTGTGCAGCAACCTTCAGGGTACAATGGACCTACACACCCAGATCTCTCTCTGCCCATCAACTTCTCCCAAAGCTCTTCCGTTCATTGTGTAATTCGCTGTAGAATTAGACTGACCTAAGTGCATCACCTCACATTTGTCTGGATTGAAATCCATCTGCCACTTCTCCACCCAACTCTCCAGTCTATTTATTTTCCCCTGTATTCTCTGACAGTCCCTTATGCTTTCTGCTACTCCACCAATCTTCGTGTCATCTTCAAACTTACTGATCATACCAACAGTGCCCTCTTCCAGATCATTTATGTATATCACAAACAACAGTGACCCCAACACTGACCCCTGTGGAACACCATTGGTCACCTTTCTCCATTACGCAAAACTCCCTTCAACTACTATTCCCCTAGTCTCCTGTTGCTCAACCAGTTCTTTATCCACCTCGCTAGAACACCCTGCACACCATGTGACTTCACTTTCTCCATCAGTCTACCATTGACAACCTTATCAAACACCTTACTAAAGTTCATGTATATGACATCAACAGTCCTTCCTTCATCAATCAAATTTGGTCACTTCCTTGAAGAACTCTATTAAGTTGGTAAGGCACGATCTGCCCCGCACAAAATCATGTTGCCTATCACTGATAAGCCCATTCTTTTCTAAATATAAATAGATCCTATCCCTCAGTACCTTCTCCAGCAACTTTCCCACCACCGTCAGGCTCACTGTAGTTACCCTGAATATCCCTACTACCCTTCTTGTACAGGGGGACAACATGAGCAACCTTCCAATCCTCCGGCACCTCACCTGTATTTAAGGATGTCACAAAGATATCTGTCAGGGTCCCAGCTATTTCCTCTCTCGCCTCCCTCAGCAACCTGGGAGAGATCCCATCTGGTCCTGGGATTTGCCCAACTTAACACCCAACACATCTTCCCTACTTATGTCAACGTGATCCAGACTAATCAAGCTTCTATCTCGCATCTCAACATTCATCATGTCCCTCTCCTCAGTGAACACTGATGCAAAGTAATCATTCAGAATCTCACTCATTCTCTCAGGTTCAACACACAACCTTCCTTCATTATTCTTTAGTGGACAAAACCTTTCTCTAGTTACCCGCTTGCTTCTTATATAAGAATAAAATGCTTTGGGATTCTCCTTAATTCTGCTCGCTAAAGCTATTTCATGACCCCTTTTAGCCCGCTTGATTCCTCGTTTAAGACTTGTCCTACTCTTTCAATATTCTTCAGGGCCCATTCTGTTCTTAGCTGCCTAGACCTTATGTATGCTTCCCTTTTCCTCTTGGCTAGTCGTACAATTTCTCCTGTCATCCACGGTTCACGAATCTTACCCTTCCAATCCTTTGCCTTCAACAGGACATGCTTATCCTGCACTACAGTTAACCTATCTTTGAAAGCCTCCCACATCTCAAATGTGGATTTCTCTTCAAATAGCTGTGTCCAATTCACATTTGCCAGCTCCTGCCTAATTTTGATATAATTGGCCTTGGCTCAGTTTAGTACTCTTTCCTTACCACTCTCATCTTTATCTATGAGTATTCTAAAACTTACAGAATTGTGGTCACTGTTGCCAAAGAAACCCCCCACCACAACTTCTACTACCTGGCCTGGCTCGTTCCCCAATACTAGGTCCAATATGGCCGCTTCCCTCGTCGGACTATTAACATACTGCTCTAGAAAACTCTCCTGGACACTTCTTACAAATTCTATCCCACCCAGACCTCTGACATTAAGTGTATCCCAGTCAATGTTGGGAAAATTAAAATCTACCATCACCACGACCCTATTGCCTCTACATCTTTCCATAGATCCATAGATCCCTTACAGTCAGAAACAGAAAGTTATAATGGGAGGAGCAAAGAGTTGACAGACCAATTAAAAATATAATTTAATTCTGTCCTCATAAAAGAGAACATAAATGGTAACCCAAAAATGTTAGGAAACACATGAGAGAGAGGAACAGAAGAAAATCAGTATTAGTAGGGAAATGGTGTTGGGGGATGTTGAAGGGTTTAATGGACAGATCCCTTGAGCCCAACAATCTACTTCCTACAGTATTTTAGGAAGTTCCCCTAAAATGTGTGGATGCATTGGTTGTCATCTTTCTAGATTCCATCGTTTCTAGAACTGTTGTTATGGATTGGATGGTAGCTAATGTAACCCCATTATTTAAAAAGGGAGACAGAGAGAAAACCAGGAATTATAGAGTGGTTAGCCTGATGTCACAATTGGGGAAAATGTTTGAGTTGAAACTTTATTGCTGGAACAGCACAGCAGGTCAGGCAGCATCCAGGGAACAGGAGATTCGACGTTTCGGGCACAGGCCCTTCTTCAGGAATCTGACATTAATCTGACAGGCCCTTCCTTCTAGCTCCTTATATTTCAGATTTAAAGGTGAGTATTCTATTCAATTTGATAACTTTATATACCTGTTCATGATAACTTCATGATTTAAATCTCTATAGTTTGTAGCTTTTTATCATATTGGAAGTACAATTTTATCTTTCTTTGTTTCAAAGTGAATAACCTCACATTTGCTTACATTGCTGTCTATTTGACACAGACTTTGCCTCTTTACTAAATATCTCATCATTTATGCATTCATCTGTTGTGCTCACAATACCAATGTCATGTGTAGTTGACAAATTTGGATATGTGGCTTTCTATAATCCATCTCATTAATAAAGACAGTGAATACCTGAGACCTCAATATAGTTCCTTTGCAGGATACAACTGGTCTCATACTGTCACTCACAGAAACTGCCCATTATCCCCATTCTTTATCTCTTGACACTCAGCCAATTTCTTACAGAGATCAATGATTTGCCTTCAGCTTTAGCTTTAGCTTTAGCTCACAGTCTCATATGAGGTGTTTTCCTGTTGCCTCTAGAAGTCCATTTAATTAATACCTATAGACATTTTCCTGTCTACTACCTTAACTACCTCTTCAAAATATGCAGTCAGATTTGTCAGGTACAACCAATCCTTTAAAGATCCATGTTTGTTTTTTCTGAGCAGCTGAACATTTTCAAGGCGTTCAATCGTCCTATCCTCAACTGTAGATTCTAGCAATTTCCCAACAACAGATGGCTAAATGATCCACATTTTCCACATTTTCCTGTTACCTTTCTTGAATAGCAGAGTGACACTAAATTTTCCAATCTGAAGAAATGGTTTCCAAATCAGGAGAATTTGCGAATGTATAATTAAGGCATTAATAATGTTCTGATTGCATTCCATTAAAACCCTTGGATAGAAATTGCCTGGTCCTGGAGTTTTGATATAATTTAGTGACATTATTTTCTTCATTACTGCAATTTTGGTGATACTATTTTTGGTGAGTTTGTTTCAGATTCAATATTTGCTTCTTTTCAGATTTCTGACATAGAGACATAGTCATACAGCACACAACAGATGCAACTTGTCCATGCCAACCAGGTTTCCCAAACTAAACTAGTCCCTGCATTTGGCCCATATCCCTCTAAACCTTTCCTATTCTTGTACTTATCCAAAAGTGTTTTCAATATTGTAACTGTATTTGCATCTAACACTTCCTCTTGAAGTTCATTCCATATACGAACCACCTTCTGTGTGAAAACGTTGCCCCTTGGGTCCGTTTTAAGTCTTTCTTCTCTCATCTTAAAAATATGCACCCTTGTTTTGAACTTATCCTCCCTCGGGAAAAGACCTTTGCTATTCACCTTATCTATGCCCCTCATGATTTTATAAACCTCTAAGGTCACCTGTCAATCTCTATGCTCCAATGAAAAACATCCCAGCTTACCCAGATTCTCAATATAGCTCAAACCCTCCAATCCCATCAGCTTCCTGGTGAGTTTTTTTCTGAATCCTCTCCAATTTAATAAAATCCTTCATACAACAGGGCAACCCAGAATTGCACACAGTACTCCAAAAGTGGCCTTACCAAAGTCCTATATAACCTCAACATGACCCAACTTTTATAGTCAATGATCTGAGCAATAAAGGTAACCATGCCTAAACATCTTCTTAACCTCCTTGTCTACCTTTGATGCAACTTTCAAAGAACTATGTACCTGAACCCCTAGGTCTCTCTGTTTGAAACATTATAAATGACCCTACCATTGTTCTTGTTTGTTTTACCAAAACATAATACCTCACATTTGTCCAAGTTAAACTCCATCGGCCACCCCTCAGCCCATTTGCCCTATTGATCAAGATTCCTTTGTAATCTTAGATAATCTTAATTGTTGATCATACCACCAATTTTGTTGTCATCCACAAAATTACTAACCATGCTACCAATATTCTCAACCAAATCATTTGTATAAATGATGAACAAAAGTGGACCGAGCACCAATCCCTGTGGAACATCTCCTGTCATAGGCCTCCAATTCAAAAAACAACCCTCCACTACCTCTCATTTTCTCCTACCATCAAACCAATTTTGCATCCAATTGGCAATCCAATCCCTGAATTCCCAGTGATCTAACTTTACTAATTAGTCTACCATGCGGAACATTGTCAAAGGCTTTACTAAAGTTCATGAGGATAATGTCGACTATTCTGTCCTCATTGATATTTTTGGCTACATCTTCAGAAAACTCAAATAGGTTTGTGAGGCACCATCTCCCACACACAAAATCATGCTGACTACCCCTAATCAGTCCTTCCCTCTTCAAATAAAAACCGAAAGAATTGTGGATGCTTTAAATCAGAAACAAAACAGAAGTTGCTGGAAAGGCTCAGCAGGTCTGGCAGCATCTGTGAAGAGAAATCAAAGTTAACATTTTGGGCCCAGTTCTTTCCTCAAAGCTTCTGACATCAATATTAATTTCTTTGAATTCTCTAGCCTCGAGTTATTTCTTCATAGTAAAACCACATGTATCCCTTTTCACCCTCCCAACTTCCCTATTTAAGAATACTCATACACTCCTTATACTCTTCAAGAGATTTAGTTAATAACAGTTGTCTGTATGTGATATGGGGCTCTTTCTTATTCTAAACCACAGCCTCAAAATCTTTATTCATCCGTTGTTCCCTAATCTTACCAGCCTTACCCTTCATTCTAATAGGAACATAATGCCTCTGAACTCTCATTATCTCAGTTTTGAAAGCCTCCCACTTGCCAGTTGTCCCTTTGCCGTGTGGGCGGCACGGTGGCACAGCGGTTAGCACTGCTGCCTCACAGCCCCAGAGACCCAGGTTCAATCCCGCCTCAGGCGACTGACTGTGTGGAGTTTGCACATTCTCCCCGTGTCTGCGTGGGTTTCCTCCGGGTGCTCCGGTTTCCT
>NW_025212700.1:7571-8710 GCF_004010195.1 Chiloscyllium plagiosum | reverse complement strand
CCCCCTCACACACACTCCATCCCGTCACACCGACCCACTCACACTCACTCCATCGCCGTTCCCCGGACCCCCTCACACTCACTCCATCATTGTCACCCTGACTTCCTCACACTCCCTCCACCACAATCACACTGACGCCCTCACACTCACTTCATCACCGTCACCCTGACCCCCTCACACTCACTCCATCACCGTCACCCTTAACCCGTCACACTCAGTCCATCCCCGTTACCCTTAACCCGTCACACTCAGTCCATCCCCCACACACTCACTCCATCACTGTCACACTGACCCTCTCACTCTCACTCAATCACCGTCACACTGACCCCCTCACACTCACTCCATCACTGTTACCCTGGCACCCTCACACTCACTCCATCACTGTCACCCTGACCACTTCATACTCACTCCATCACCGACACACTGACCCTCTCACACTCTCTCCATCATCGGCACACTGACCCTCTCACACTCACTCCATCACCGTCACACTGGTCCACGCACACTCACTCCATCACTGCCACCCTGACCATCAGACATTCACACCATCACCGTCACCCTTAACCCCTCACACTCAGTCCATCGCCGACACCCTGAACCCATCACACTCACTACATCGCTGTAACCCTGACCACCTCACACTCACTCCATCCCCGAAACACTTAACCCTAAACATTCACTGCATCATCGTCACACTGATTCCCTCACACACTCTCCATCACCGTCACACTGATCCTCTCACACTCACTCGATCACTGTCAGCCTGACCCCTCACACTCACTCCATCACAGTCACACAGACCCCCTCATACTTTCTCCATCGCCGTCACCTTTAAACCCTCACACTCACTTCAACACCCACACCCTTCAACCCTCACACTCACTCAATCATTGTCACCCTGACCCCCTCACACTCACTCCATCACTGTTACCCTGGCACCCTCACACTCACTCCATCACTGTCACCCTGACCACTTCATACTCACTCCATCACCGACACACTGACCCTCTCACACTCTCTCCATCATCGGCACACTGACCCTCTCACACTCACTCCATCACCGTCACACTGGTCCACGCACACTCACTCCATCACTGCCACCCTGACCATCAGACATTCACACCATCACCGTCACCCTT
>NW_025212700.1:4750-7006 GCF_004010195.1 Chiloscyllium plagiosum | reverse complement strand
ATCACCGTCACCCTGACCCCCTCACACTCACTCCATCACCATCACATTGACCCTCTCACACTCACTCCATCACTGTCACCCTGACCATCACGCAATCACACCATCACCGTCAACCTTGACCCCTCACACTCACTGTATCACCATCACCCTTAACCCCTCTCACTCACTTCATCACCGTCACACTGATTCCCTCACACTCACTCTATCACCATTCGCCTGACCCCCTCACACTCACTCCATCACGATCACCGTTAGCCACTCACGCTCAGTCCATCCCTATCTCCCTTAACCCCTCACACTCACTCCATCACCGTCATACTGCTTCCCTCACACACACTCCATCACCGGCAGCCTGACTCCCTCACACTCACTCCATAACCGTCACACTAACCCCCTCACACTCACTCCATCACTGACACACTGACCCTCTCACACTCACTCCATCACTGTCACCCTGACTCTCTCACTCTTACTTCATAACCATCACACTGACTCCCTCACACTCAATCTGTCATTGTCACCCTGACTCCCTCACACTCAATACATCACCGTCACAATTAACTCCTCACACTCACTCAATCTCCGTCACACTTAACCCCTCACACTCACTCCATCACCGTCACTCTTAACCCCTCACACTAACTCCATCCACGTCACACTTAACTCCTCACACTCACTCCATCACCGTCACACTGACCCCCTCAAACTCACTCCATCATCACCGTCACCCTGACCCCCACACACTCACTCCATCACAGTCACTGTGACCCTCTCACACTCACTCCATCACGGTCACACTGAGCCCCTCAAACTCACACTATCACCGTCACCCTGCCCCTCACACTCACTCCATCACCGTCACCCTGACCCCCACAGACTCAATCGATCACTGTAAGTGTCCCTCTCACACTCACTCCATCACCGTCACCCAGACACCCTTAGTCCATCATTGTCACTCTGAGCCCCTCACAGACTCTCCACCACAACTATACTAACGCCCTCACACTCACTCCATCATTGCCACCCTGACCATCTCACACTCACACCATCACCGTCACACTTAACCCCTCACACTCACTCCATCACTTTCACCCTGACTCTCACACACTCACTCCTTCACCGTCACCCAGACAACCTCACACTCACTCCATCGCCGTTCCCCTGACCCCCTCACACTCACTCCATCACTGTCACTCTGACCACCTCACACTCACTCCATCACAGTCACCCTGACACCCTCACACTCACTTCATCACCGTCACACTGACCCCCTCAAACTCACCCTGACCCTCAAACTCACCGTCACATCGACCGGCTCACACACACTCCATCACAGTCACCCTGATCCCCTCACACTCACTTCATCACCGTCACCCAAACCCTCTCACACTCACTCCATCGCCGTTCCTCTGACCCCCTCACAATAACTCCATCATTGTCACTCTGGCCCCGCACACTCCATCGACCACAATCACCCTGAAGCCCTCACACTCACTACATCACTGTCACCCTGACCATTTCACACTCACGCTATCACCGTCACCCTTAACCCCTCACACTCTCCCCATCACCGTCACCCTTAACCCCTCACACTCACTCCATCGCCGTCACCCTGACCACCTCACACTCACTCCATCACCGTCACTCTGACCCCCTCCCACTCACTCCATCACCGTCACCCGGACACCCACACACTCACTCCATCACCGTCACACTTACCCTCTCACACTCACTCCATCATTGTCACCCTGCCCCCCTCGCATCACTCCATCGCAATCACCCTGACGCCTTCACACTCACTCCATCACTTTCATCCTGACCCCCTCACATTCATTCCATCACCGTCACCCTTAACCACCTTACTCACTCCATCGCTGTCACCCTTAACTCCTTACACTCACTCCATCACCCACACCCTTAAACCCTCACACACACTCCATCACTGTCAACCTGACCCCCAAACTCTCACTCCATCACGGGCACACTGACCCTCTCACAGTCACTCCATCATTGTCACCCTGACTCTCTCACACTCACTTCATAACCATCACCCTGACCTCCTCACAGTCACTCTATCGCTGTCACCCTGACTCCCTCACCGCAGGGAATGGAGTGCATTATTTCCTCCTCCAACTCTATTTTGATTTGTCCCTACCCTCCCCTTCACTTTTTGATCACACAGCACTGCCCTTTGATGTGAAGGGCAGTGTTTATCACTGGCCACCCTGGTGTTTTCCTATCTTCCTGGTGGTGGAA
>NW_025212700.1:2744-4659 GCF_004010195.1 Chiloscyllium plagiosum | reverse complement strand
CCTCACACTCACTCCATCACTGTCACCCTGATTCCCTCACACTCACTCCATCACCGTCTCCCTGGCCCCTTCATACTCACTCCATCACCGTCACACTGACCCTCACACACTCACTCCATCATTGTCACACTGACGGCCTCACACTCACTCCAACACTGCCACCCTGACCCCCTCCCACTCACTCCATCACCGTCACCCTTAACCCCTCAAATTCAGTCCATTGCCGTCACACTGACTGTCTCACACTCACTCCATCACCATCACCCTGACTACCTCACACTCACTCAATCACTGACACGCTGGTCCCCTCACACTCACTCCATCACCGGCACACTGACCCTCTCACAATCAATCCATCATCGTCACCCTGACCCCCTCACACTCACTCCATCACCGTCACACTGATTCCCTCACACTCACTCCATCACCGTCACCCTGACCCCTACATACTCACTCCATCAACGTCACACTGACCCTCACACACTCACTCCATCATTGTCACACTGACGGCCTCACACTCACTCCAACACCGTCACCCTTAACCCCTCACATTCAGTCCATCGCCGTCACACTGACTGTCTCACACTCACTCCATCACCATCACCCTGACTACTTCACACTCACTCAATCACTGACACGCTGGTCCCCTCACACTCACTCTTTCACCGTCACTCTTAACGCCTCACACTCACTCCATCCACGTCACACATAACTCCTCACACTCATTCCATCAACGGCACACTGACACCCTCACACTCACTCCATCACCGTCACCCTGACCCCCTCACACTCACTCCATCACAATTACCCTGACGCCCTCACACTCACTCCATCACCATCACACTTAACCCATCACACTCACTCCATCACGTCACACGTAACCCCTCACACTCACTCCATCACTGTCACCCTGATACCCTCACACTCACTCCATCACCGTCACACTTAATCCATCACACTCACTCCATCCACGTCACCTGACCCCTCACACTCACTCCATCACCGTCACACTGACCCCTTCATACTCACTCCATCACCGTCACACTGACCCTCACACACTCACTCCATCATTGTCACACTGACGGCCTCACACTCACTCCAACACTGCCACCCTGACCCCCTCCCACTCACTCCATCACCGTCACCCTTAACGCCTCACATTCAGTACATCGCCGTCACATTGACTGTCTCACACTCACTCCACCACCATCACCCTGACTACCTCACACTCACTCAATCACTGACACGCTGGTCCCCTCACACTCACTCCATCACCGTCACTCTTAACCCCTCACACTCACTCCATCACCGTCACACATAACCCCTCACACGCACTCCATCACCGTCACCCTGAATCACTCACACTCACTCCAGCGCCATTCTTCTGAACCGCTCACACTCACTTCATCAGCGTCACCCTGAGTCCCTCACACTCACTCCATCGCCGTTCCTCTGACCCCCTCATACTCCCTCCACCACAATCAGACGTACGCCCTCACACTCACTCCATCACTGCCACCCGGACCATCTCACACTCACACCATCACCGTCACCCTTAACCGCTCACACTCACTCCATCACTGTCACCCTGATACCCTCACACTCACTCCATCACCGGCACACTGACCCTCTCACAATCACTCCATCATCGTCACCCTGACCCCCTCACACTCACTCCATCATCGTCACACTGATTCCCTCACACTCACTCCATCAACGTCACACTGACCATCACACACTCACTCCATCATTGTCACCCCGACGGCCTCACACTCACCCCAACACCGTCACTCTTAACCCCTCACATTCAGTCCATCGCCATCACACTGACTGTCTCACACTCACTCCATCACCATCACACTGACTACTTCACACTCACTCAATCACTGACACGCTGGTCCCCTCACACTCACTC
>NW_025212700.1:0-2609 GCF_004010195.1 Chiloscyllium plagiosum | reverse complement strand
GAAAACAATAAGCACTACCGCAGTTAGGCGGTAGTGTGGGGGTTAAATTTAAAAAAAAAGAAGAAAAAAAATAAAAGAGGACATCAAATAAGCAGTACCGCAGTTAGGCGATAGTGTGTTTTTTTTTAAAAAAAGAAAAGATATTAATCGTGGAGTTTAGGTGATAGTGTGGGGGTTAGAAAAGAATAGACTGCTGCTGCACACTGTCCACCTATTCTCCCTCATCCACCGTCCGGACAAGCCTTGGCATGCCCATTTGAAACCGGGCGGTGGAGTTCCGCAGTGGAGGGCTCTCTATGATGGAGTCATCCCCCTTTCTCTCGGGGATCTGAGGTCGGTGCTGTTGCACGCAGCAGTCCCCTGCAACCGCAGATTGCGGTGGTTCATGGACTCCCAGCCCAACTGCTTGTTCTGTGGCGCTGTGGAGTCCGTGACCATGTATATATTGGGTGTGGTCGTTTGCACTCCCTTTTTGATTTCCTCAAAAACCTCCACCTCTGCTTTTGGTTGCACTTCAGTCCCACGCTCCTGATCTTCGGGCACCCGGTACGGAGGAGGGAGGGCAGGTCTGAAGACCTCCTCGTGGGTCTGCTCCAGGGCCTGGCCAAACTGGCCATCAACAGATCGAGGCAGCGGGCCCTGGAGGGGGTCGTTGGGGCCGACTGCCTGCCCCTCTTTCGCGGTTACGTTAGGGTCCGGGTGTCTTTGGAGAAGGAGCACGCGGTCTCCACCAACACCCTGGAGTTTTTCAGGGAGAGGTGGGCGCTGCAGGGAGTGGAGTGCATTATTTCCCCCCACCCAACTCTATTTTGATTTAGTCCCTCCCCTCCCCTTCACTGTGATGTGAAGGGCATTGCTTGTCACTGGCCACTCGGGTATTTCCTCTCTTCCTGGTGGTGGAAATTTGAATAAAGATTTGTGCTCCTTGAGTCTCTCACTGTGTCTCACACCTGCACACACCCAACATGGGTGCTGGGGGAAAAAATAAGCATTACCGCAGTTAGGCGGTAGTGTGGGGTTTTAAAAAAACGATAAAGAGGAGTGTCAGACATTCTGTTCACTCTGAGAGCTGGCTCTGAGGGAGTTGGCTCACTGTGAAGGAATCTCATTGTATAAATAAAGCAGGACTTGGTAACTGGATACTGGCCTGGGGAGTTATTTCACGAAGGTAGAGATGGAAAGTGATTGACAAAAAGAAGTGGGAGGTAAGAGGCAGTACGGTGGCTCAATGGTTAGGGACACAGGTTCGGTTCCCACCTCAGGCGACTGACTGTGTGGAGTTTGCACATTCTCCCCGTGTCTGCGTGGGTTTCCTCCGGGTGCTCCGGTTTCCTCCCACATTCCAAAGATGTGCAGGTTAGGTGAATTGGTCATGCAAATTTACCGGTAGCGTTAAGTGCTTTAATCAGAGGGAAATGGGCCTGGGTGGGTTACTCTTCGGAGGGTCGGTGTGGACTTGTTGGGCTGAAGGGCCTGTTTCCACACTGTAGGGAATCTAATCTAATCTCACACTCACTCCATCACCGTCACAATTAACCCGTCACACTGACCCCCTCAAACTCACACTATCACTGTCACCATGCTCCCTCACACTCACTCAATCACCATCACACTGACCCCCTCTCACTCACTCCATCACCGTCACACAGACAAACACAAGCTCTCTCCATCACCGTCACCCTTAACCACTCACACTCACTCCACCACTGTCACCCTAACCCACAAACTCTCACTCCATCACCGTCACACTTAAACCCTCACACTCACCCCATCGCCGTCACCCAAACTCCCTCACACTCACTCCATCGCCGTCACCCTGCCCCCTCACACTTACTCCATCACAATCACCCTGACTCCCTCACACTCACTCCATCACTGTCAACCCTGACCCTCTCACATTCATCCCATCAATGTCACCCTGACCACTTCACACTCGCTCCATCGCCATTCCCCTGACCCCCTCACACTCACTCAATCACTGTCACATTGATTCCATCACACTCAGTCCGTCACCGTGACCCTGACCCTCTCACACTCACTCCATCATTGTCACCCTGCCCCCCTCACACTCAATCCATCACCCACACCCTTAAACCCTCACACTCACTCCACCACTGTCACCCTGACCCCAAACTCTCACTCCATCACTGTCACAATTAACCTCACACACTCACTCCATCACCGTCACCCTGACCCCCACACACTCAGTCCATCACCGACACACTGATCCCATCACACTCACTCCATCACCATCACACTGATCCCATCAAACACACTCCATCACTGTCACCCTGACCATTTCATACTCACTCCATCACCGGCACACTCCCACACTTACTCCATCACTGTCACACTGACTCTCTCACACTCACTTCATCACCGTCACCGTCACTCCATCACAGTGACCCTGACTCCCTCACACTTACTTCATCACCATCACCATGACTCACACACATTCACACCATTAACATCACACTGACCCCTTCACAATCATTCCATCCCTGGCACCCTGACCTCCTCACACTCACTCCATCACAGTCACCCTGAACAACTCAAACTCACTCCATCACCGTCACACTGATTTCTCACACTCACTCCATCACCGTCAC
>NW_025212699.1:17655-28071 GCF_004010195.1 Chiloscyllium plagiosum | reverse complement strand
AAAAATTGATATTTGCAATCATTGTGAGTTTGTACATTTCAATATCTTCACATTACCTCATGTACTGGGCCATTATTACACATTTATACCCACTCTTGAACTGAACAATACTTCGATATTAGCAACACTTAGATTTTCGAAAATCTATTAGTGCACTTAGAAGAAGGAGAAATTTAATCTTACTACATGACTGTGCAATGTGCAGACATGAACAGGAATTATTGCAGTGAAAAGTGATTACAGTTCGCTGAATTCATAAGGCTGAGATTACTGTGATAATTCAAATGAGCAAAAGTCAGTTTCCAAAGCGTGTTGGATGCGAAATGATTGGTCCCATAGTGGGATAGTTGACCTGAAAACAATAGCATTGTTGCAATGGATTAAATTGAAATATGGATTAAAATAATACATGTACCTGACGAGACACGTTAGAAGGACAAACAAATTATTCTGTAATTATTATAAGGATAATGTATTCCTAATAAATGCTGTATTCTGAGCAAATAAATTGACTCAATATTTTAAAAACACTTTTCTCTGATGTTGATTAGACGTACATTAAGATCGGTAAACTGAAGACTGAAATATAATACCTAGATTGATGGATTGACGACAATAGATTAGCCATTCAATAGTTATTGAAAAGAATGTTTTTGTCAAAATGCAGACAATACAGAAGTAATGTATTTCATTTAATTAGTTTACTTGTAGAAACATGTGTTCTATGTATTATGTAATTTTATTCTGATCGATGTTCAAACATTTGTGTAGGAAAAAAATAAAAAAAGGTAATGACAGCGAATATGAGCGTGACCACAAAGATACAGTCCATGACATTTGATAGAAAAAGGAATTTGCATAATCGCATGACTATTGAATGTTAATAAATAATTAACTCCTCAGGTACTGAAGCAGCCCAAGTACAAGATCTGGACAATATCCAGGCTTGGGCTTACAGGAGGCAAGTAACATACATGCCACACAAATGCAGGCTATCACGTATAAGAAATAACCTTACCACCATCCCTTGACATTCAATGGAGTTACCATGACTGAACACCCATTATCAACATCATCCTGTGGATAATCATTGATCAGGAACGGAATTGGTCTCACCACATAAACACAGTGGCTACAAGAGTAATTCAACTCCTGGCTCCTGAAATCCTGTCCAAACGCTACCAGACACAAGTCAGGAGTGTGATGAAATACTCCCCACTTGCCTGGATGAGTGCAGCCCTAACAACACTCAAGAAACTTGATACCATCCGGAATAAAGCAGCCCGCTTGATTGGCACTGCCGCTACTGAGCATCAGTGGTGGTGAGGGTGGATGCTTGTGGATGCCCTAGCTGCAATCTCTGCCCGTTCTTATGAACAAAGATAAAATAATCTTACATTGTTTAACTTTCTAATGAAAACCGAGTGCAGTATTCACCCCAGCACTCTTTTATACCAACCAGCAGCATTTCCACCACCAATAGTAGCTCCTCTTAAAATATTTTGTCAGTAACTTGTAATTAACTGATTACTACAATTATAACGGAAAATGTGTTGCTGGAAAAGCGCAGCAGGTCAGGCAGCATCAAAGGAGCAGGTGAATCGACGTTTCGGGCATGAGCCCTTCTTGAGGAATGCCCTGAAGAAGCAGTGAACCAAATTTTGAAATGATCTTTCTGAACATAATATAGATCAGGTTAAAACTGAAGTAGGTGTCTTACACAACTTGCTGCAAGGACACAGACAGTAGAATCTGAGGTGATCATGAGTATGTGGAGGTGAATGTGGGAGACAAGCTGAGACTGTATTGGATTAGTCATGGTGAGAGGGAACAAATGCTGGATGCAGGGTTTCAGCAGCTGATGGACTGACGCTCAGGTGAGCCATCGGAAACTGAGTAAGTGGCCACCCGAATAGGACAGAGAAACTGATCCATCAGCCTGACACTGACTGACCACGGCTGTCAGTGACTCCAATACAAGTGAATGAAAATATTGCTCAGAGCCTGTTTCTGTAACATTCAACACAACCAGGAAATGGAAATTGAATAATTAGCTGAAAACAAGGCAACTGCTCTAGTCGAGTCAAAATCATTCAGTGTTCAGTTATTGAACATTATTGACTCTCAGAATATTCTAACCTGCAGAAATCAGAGCAAAAGGGGAAAGTAAACAACATTCATGGCAAAGATATAATGAAACAACTGCTTGTATAAAAACAGCTAAGCACAAAGGGGCTGAATCCTCCACAAACTGATAAACATAGGTACCGTCAGTTTATAGATAGACAATGAAATTCTTCAGAAAAACACTTCCCTGCTTATAGTGTGCGGTAGAAACCATTGTCAGTGAGAACTGCCACTTATTTCCGATGAAAAGAATCTGTTTCCCCTCAGAAAAGCAGGTGTGTCGCGCACTTACAGACTGAATTACAGACAAAGGAAATCTGATCTGACACTCGCAGGTTAATTAAGCTATTAGTGACAGTCCATTGCACACAACAAGAGTTTAGACCACAGCAGATTCTAGTAAAACCAACAATGCAATGAAAAAGGTGAATTCGTCTTTATAATCATGCATCCTCTATCAATCAAATAGGCCCAGTCAAATTCTAAACATTTTAAAACCATTAATAACAATGTAAACATATTTATTTCTATTCCTACTATCCTCCAAAAATATATCTTATTATTCTCTTCAAAGTATATTTTAAATGATCAATTCATAATCACAATTCATTTCTAATTATTCTTAGTACAAAACAATTCGCAAACTAAAATTGTATTCACGTCAATTATGACACTGGAAATTTTGTTATGTAGTTCAACCATATTTCCAAACATTGTTTTGCTTCATTATTGCAGTGAAGCTAAAATTAATGTCTATTTATTTTCTCTGATATCCTTCCATTACTTTATTCCCTAATAACAATGTCCATGGTGTAATGGGTGACAAACATTAAATAAAATAAAATTTCAATGCAACAACTGGTACACATAATCACATATTATTCTGTTCATTCATTGTCGTTGATTATCAGGGGTATTTTCACTCTATGATCACGTTAAATTCACTTAAATAACCACAGTACAATTCTCACCTCTTTAGATATGTCAAGTGAATGTCAAATTATTCTTATTTCAAGTAAAACCAAATTTACATTTTGCTCTGTTTTATTCCAGGAATGATGGGATATGTTACATTATTATGAGAAACAGGAACAAATGAAGGTGCTGACTCTCAGATGTGAAGCCTTAAAGCCAAAGGGCCAGGTGGTAGTTACAGTGGGGTGAGATACCTTCTGCCCTGCTCTCCTTAGAAGGCAGTGAGGATGGTGACACTGACTGGAACAGATTAGATGGTGAAGCGCCCACATATGGACAGAGGGACGGCAATGAATAGGATGACCCACCGCCCTGTAAGGCCCAGAAGGCCGTGTCTATGGCATCGCTTGGCAATAAAGCTCAACTTGGACAGACAGATGGGAGCAACAAAGGGAACTGACAGAAACTAAACCTGAACCGTTCACCCACTGAACGACAGATGTTGCTGAATAACACCCAGCCAGATAGAGAAATGGTAATAATGGGCCTTATTGGGAGAATATGGATGAATTAGTTGAGGTACAGTCTCACTGATGACGAAGTCAGGTCAAGATCCTTCAGGCCAAGATGCCCTGACGTGTACAGCAGAACCTATCCCTGTAATGAGAGGGTGAGGGTGCGAGCCGGTTCCCCCCAGTGCACAGCCGATCAGTGGCTCCAGGCATTTACAGATATTACAGGGACACACTGAGGAGGGGACAGGATTATGTTAAATAAAGGCTATTGAATTTAAAACCTTTACAGATTTTAATGTTTTTTTTTCTCCCTAGTCAGGGGAAATGTCTCTTGTCAGTGTAAAGCCACTGGTGTGACATGAAGCTGGATGATAAAATAAATCTCTTTCCACAGAATGTCTGTGTTGAGGAGTCTCCGGCTGGTCTGGGAATTTGCAATCCTTCTCACAATCCTGACATTTCCATGGTGCTAATCTCCGCACATATCTCCAAGTTGGATGGTCTGGTGAAGCCTTTCCCATGAATGCAACATATTTATGGCTTCTCTGTCTGTGAATTGTTTAACAATGTTAACTGGATAATGTGAAATAATTTCTGCAGTCAGTTCACTGGAACACTCACACTCTTGTATGTGTGTCTGTGTGTGTGTGTGTGTGTGTTGGTGCTTGACCACACACAATGTTTTTGGAAACTTTTGCGTACTGACATACCAGATAATGATGTTCCCTTTCTGTCCAAATGGATTTAGTGACTCTGTTGGATCTTTGTGTCGTGTTTGATTTGTCTCATTGATATTGACTTCTTTCAAACTATTTCTGTGTGAAATGATTTTCCAATATTATCGCGGTCCATACAGTGTAAAATCTTAGATCAAACAAATCCAATTTCAGAAATACATCCTTTCTCTATTCCACACCTCCTCCCAAACAAATGGTCCAATCATATCGAAAGATGCAAAAAGCACCATCAAATGCAAAAAGGAACCTGAGGCATTGTGTATCCTGAGGTACAAACCTATTGTAGAATGTACCTCGTCATTTTGGTGGATAGCACTGCCCCGTACACAGACGGACGATACTCTTCGCTGCTACTGGACATCAATGGTGATGAAAGACAACGGTGAAGGTTGTTGACAATCAAAAGTGCTGTTTTGTCCCAGATGTTGACAAACTTAGTTTACTTACAGTGTGGTAACATGCCCTGCGGCCTGCAAGCGGGCATCAGAACCACCCTGCTTTTGCCATGGGACTATGCCTACATCAGGAAACTATAAGAATTCATTTTGTGTTTTAAACAGCAGTCGCAGCTTTAAACCCACAGAACCCAGCAGCTGCGGTCCGCCCACGTGACCGGGAGAGAGGAGACAGAGGATACATCAAATCCACACTAGACCAACACCACCCATGACTCATCGTCCAAAACTCCGGAATCAATTAATATGGAAACCCATCTCCTAATCACATCAAGAGACTGACTGAAACACACCCATACCCATCGATACTGACACAAAGGACAGGCATCCACCACACAGGAAAAGACAGACCAATACACTCCAACACCCCAAGGGAACAAAGAGGGATGCTCGCCCCGACCTCACAGAGAGAGACAAGTAGATAATACCCGCACCCGTTTTACATAAACCAATTAGCACCCTATTGTGCGTGCCCTGCAACTATCCTGGGACGGCAGGAAACAGACTATTCGCACCTACTCCAGTTATGATGGGGAACTAACATCTCTTAGCACGCCTGCTAGCTTTACTTTAAATTAGCTTCTGTTAAGTTATACACGCTGCGCCCCTACCATGGGTGGGAGCGCGGCCGAAGACCTAGATTTTATAAAGCTCTGGTTAGGCCCCATTTGGAGTACTGTATCCAGTTTTGGTCCCCACAGCGGAAGACCTAGATTGGGGGCCAGAGGGTTCCCTTACCCGTTTTATAGCCGACAAGAATAAGAAACGTATTCATGCTTCATTTCAATCCCGATGAGTACAAGCCAAAAAGCTTCAACCTCATGTCACTTTTTAGACATGTTTTAAGTTCAGTACTACCAAACAATTATTTTTACAAGATGGTTACATTTTGGGGCTGTCAGTAAATTAGGGTAACATAAAGGCAGATTTGAATTTCACCGACAGCAAACTGGATTGTTAAGATTAAAGGTGTCCCTTAGTTGTTTTCGTGGGAAGGTATTCACACTTGTAGACAATGGTAGATTGTGTTAAAAGTTAATAGACTGTTAGTCTCCAAATCTCAGGTATTGAGAATGCCAGACTATGATTTTTTTTTGCTTTAAATTAGTTACTTGAGTCCAATAGTTGGAAACTAAAGGTTAGCTAATGAACATTTCTATCTGGCTGGATACAAGAAGACATCCCAGAAGTTCACAAGTTAATCTGCCAGAATCGAAGAGGAAGCCAAATAGCAAAGTTAACAAGAACAAATTTCTATGTTTACCTTGCGGGAATGCAGATGGAACCTCATGCTCAAATTGGAAAGGCCAAATGTTGAAGGATTTAAAATGAGGCTGCAAGATTTGCTTAACTTGAGCTGGGGAGATAATGTCCAGGAAACTGCTGGAAAGGAAGACTATTGGCAAAAATATGACAGAACAATTAGAATTTGAGCATGAATTCCACATTGATTAGACCCAAATACTCTATACAATGAAGGTGATATAGGGTGATTTAATTGGATTGTTTAAGATAACTAAAAGAGTTGAAAGGGCAGACAGAGAGAAACGACTTCCTCTGGCAGGAGAATCAAGAGCAAGACTGTGTAACATTACAGCCAGACAACAAAAGATAATGTTGGGAATCATTTCTTCACACAAAGAGTAGAAGAAACCCTAATCTTTCACTTTGTAAAAAAAACCTTGGACCCTGCAGGTCAATTCAAAATGTTTAGACTCAAACCAGGGCACGCACTTCACCGGATGCGCAATGAAACTGGCCTGCCGCCTCCTAGGCATCAGACAGCGCTTACACGCCCCGTTCCATCCCCAGAGCTCCGGGATGGTCGAGTGCATGAACTGGACCCTCAAAGCGGCGATCGCGAAGGCGATTACATCAGGCAGCTGGACGCGCAGCTGCAGGCTCTTAGACAAACTGCACGCGACCAGCAGGACATTAGGGACCACAAAACTGCAGCCGCATCTGCCCGCCAACCCCTTCCCGGCGTTGGGGACAAAGTCCTGGTCAGGGCCGCCCCCGACTGGCCCGGCTTCGCCCCCTGCGGGCTGGGACCGCACGAAATCATCCTCACCAGCGTCACGTGCGCCTGTGTCGACATGAAGGGAAAGGGCAGGTGGAAACACTGGTCCCAGCTTAAACCCTACCCTTAAGCCCCGACCGGACAGACACTTCCCCCCCCTTTTGACTTGACTCTAACCGCTCCTCTTTCTCCTTACAGTGCAACGGGTGGACCGGTTCCAGGGAGACCTGCTCCTGCACACACTTACCCTACACCCTTGGTAAGGGTGCCTCTCTCCCTCTCTTCCCACAGATCATGCTTCACCGGTGCACCGCTCTGCTCCCTGCTCTCCTCTTCGCCCTATGACTAGCGCCTTCCTTCCCCGAAATACATGACAACTTCTACCGCCACGCTGTTGCCTTCAACCCGTCCGACGCCATCTGTATTCCTGCAAGGGACAAGCCCGATGTGATCGACGCCTTCTACAACGCCTGGCTGGAAGTTCTCCCGGGCGTACAGACACTCTGTTTATTCTGCACGTCGGAGCGCAACCCGCGTCCGACTTGCCTCCGGCGTGCTGAGGCGATGGACTTGGGGGCTTGCATGTTCGGGACAATGTGTGCCATGCCAGAGGACCTCTCCTCTGCCCCGGCCTTTGATGCCTTTGCTGTACGGGATCTGTCTGTTTGCGGATATTATGAGCCTATTGATGCCGCGGTATTCTCTTTGTATTTGTGCTTCCACCTGCCCCGACCACACCGCCCCCGACCACGACTCCCGAGATATTGCCATGCCCCTCTCTGGGACCGGGGCCCGCGGGGTGACTGGTATTGTGGGATGAGGGAGAGGCCCTTTATGACAACGTCCGACACAAGGTCGTGCCTGTGCTGGTCAATATATTGGGCATCGGGGTACCGGACTATTGCACAGCACAGGTACGCAACCTATACGCTATGATGGCGAAGGAGGTTATAGAAAGCGCCATAGACGCCATGGGGGCAATCCACTACCGAAATGACATACATAACACGCACACACAACGACACAGACGGGACATAGTCAACGATGCTCTCACAGGACTCAACACGGGGACATCCGTAGTAAACTCCCTAGACATCCAGGGCCTTAACGAAAAGGTCGAGCAACTAAAAGGGGTAATGAGGGACCTGCTACAGAGGTCTCTCACAAATCAGGCAGACCAGGCACGCCTGGAGGAAGAGGGAGCATACATACAGCTCGACGGCATTGCAGTCCTGGAGACACACGCCCACACCATTAACCGCCTTATAGACCGGGAAAGAGAAAACACGGCCCATATCCACGAGGGGCAGCTGTGTCATGCGTCTGGTCTGTGGATGGTAGCCCAGGTCCGGCATAATCTGGACCAGGTCCAAAGGAGGGAGGTGCCCGACTGGATCGACAGCGCCAAACTGGCCTCTCTCCCGGGCCGCTCCGGGCTGCTCGACAGCCAGACTCTGAAGTGTATGACCAGAGTATACCCAGTGGTTCCCGACTGTGAGGTCAGTGAGGCGACAGGAGTCGGGATTGTCCTCCTGATACCCGTGGTCACCCCAGAGTCTGGGCCATTTCCCCTGTTTCACATGGTATAATGGACTGCAGTGCCCGATTCCCCAGCACGAGTTCTGCATCAACCCCAGGCGCCCAGTCACGATTGGGCAAGCTCACATCTCAGAGGTCCGATGACGGAACCCCGAGTCCATACAAACTACTGATAAATTCAGGGACACCCTCAGAGAATATCAGGAGACTGAACAAGCCCCCATCCCACATTTGGCTGAGGTCTTACGGGAGCTTAGGTCCCGGGTAGGACACTCAGTGAAATTGTATCACCAGTTGCAGTCGCATGTAAAGGACGTAGAGGAGGACTCAGACACAGCTCTGTAGTCCCAGGGGTGGGCACAGAGGGTGTGGGATTGGGGCCTGAACGTAAACGTTCCATCCCTGGATCCGAATCATCTCGCACACCATTGTAGGCACACAATTACTGCTGGCTCTGGCCTGGCTCCTGGTGGCGTGTCATTCATGCCGCCAGCATGAGAAACGAAAGGCCAGGATGACCATGCTCCACGCCATCGACTCCTGGCGGGCGATCAGGCACCGTGAGCTCACAGGGCTCGAGTTAATGTGACCTTCTCCCGGGACTATCCAAAGGCCCCATGACTGCAGCATGACGGCCGGCGGAATGTACCAGGCGAGGAGCCAATTTTTAAAATATCGGCATCGGGGGTGTGGACGTGTTCAACCCCTTGCCGAAAGGGGGGACTGCAAGCGGGCATCAGAGCTGCCCTGCTTTTGCCACGGGACTATGCCTACATCAGGAAACGAAAAGAATTCATTTTTGTGTTTTAAACAGCAGTCGCAGCTTTAAACCCACAAAAACTCAGCAGCTGCCGGTCCGCCCACGTGACCGGGAGATAGGAGACAGAGGACAGATAAAATCCACACTAGACCAACACTACCCATGACTCATGGACCAAAACTCCGCACTTAATTAAATATGGAAACCCATCTCCTAATCACATCAAGAGACTGACTGAAACACACCCTGACCCATTGATACGGAGCCACTCTGACACAAAGGACAGGAATCCACCAGACAGGAACAGACAGACCAATACACACCAACACCCCAAGGGAACAAAGGGGGGTGGTAGCCCCTGCCCTCACAGAGAGAGACAAGCAGATAATACCCGGACCCGTTTTACAAAAAACCATTAGCACCCTATCGTGCGTGCCCTGTAACTCTCCTGGGACGGCAGGAAACATTCCATTTGCGCCTACTCCAGTGATGATGGGGAACTATCAGCCCATTCATCCTCGAATTCCACAAATCCTGACAACTAAAAGTATATCATATGTAGCTGCGCGTGGAAACAGCAGAGCAGCCGAGATTCGGACCTCGGTTGGTCTCCGCCGGCGTTACTGTAGTATTAAACGTTACCGATTGTTGAACCGCACTCTGGGCTCGGACTGATATCATTTCATCCACGCTAACACTCCTCACTGTGTGTGTTTGCGTGTCGATCCCTTGATGTGTGTATCCTACGCTCGCTGTGTGTGCACATGTCCCTCACTTGCTCTGTTTGTGTGTGTGTGTGTGTATACGTGTCCCTCCCTCGCTTTGCGTGTGTGTCCGTCCCTTGTGTGTATGTGTGTGTGTGCATGTCCCTCGCTTTCTCTGTGTTTGTGTGTTTGTGTATGTGTGCGTGTCCGTCCCTTGCTTAGCCTGTGTGTGTCCGTCCCTTGTGTGAGTGTGTGCGCGTATGCATGTCCCTTCCTTGCTCTGTGTGTGTGTGTGTCTGTATATCTGTGCGTGTCCCTCCATCGCTTTGCGTGTGTGTTTGTATGCATGTCCCTCCCTTTCTCTGTGTTTCTGTGTGTGCATGTATGTGTGCGTGACCCTCCCTCGCTTTGTGTGTCCATGTGTCCGTCCCTTGTGTTTGTGAGTGCGTGTCACCCCCTTGCTGTGTGCGCGTATCCCACCCTTGCCGGGTCTGTGTGTGTGCCCTCTCGCTATGTGTGCGTGCCCCCTCTCAATTTCTGTGCACATGCCCTCCCCCTTAACATGTGTTTCCCCCTTCCTTTGCTGTATGTGTGTGTGTGTGTCCCTCCCTCAGTGGTGTCTGCTGGTAACCCCCTCACTGTGT
>NW_025212699.1:5525-10055 GCF_004010195.1 Chiloscyllium plagiosum | reverse complement strand
TATCCCTCTCAGCTCCGTCTAACAATACAACCCTCCATGTCTGTGTATTCCCCTTCAGTCCCTACTCACCTCCCTATCTGTTTAACCTTCTCCATGCATTTTTGCTTCAGTCTCTTCAACTGTCCCTGTCAGTGTAACCTCTTTCAGACGCGACAACTCTCCTCTTTTTGACTTACTCAGACCACACAACCCTCACTATGTATAACCTACTCCTGTCTGAGAAACCTCTCTCTGCAAATTGCTCCAACTCTTCAACTCTCCATAAGCTCTTACATCCCTCCCTATCTACCAAATCTCTTCCAGTCCCTAAACACCAACAGTCTGTGGAGACCCGAACACCATCCCTACCATTGTAATCCTGTCAGGTCTCTGCAGTATTCCTAATCTGTCGAACTCACTCCATGCCTGTGCCTCTCCCAATCCAGTCGCGACAAAACCCACGATCTATTTAACACCCTCCTGTCACTATCACCCCCATGTCAATGTAAGTTCCTCCTTTGTCTCCACCATCTACCCACCTTCATAACCTGGTCCAGCTCTTACACCACTATCTGTTTAAACGTCACCCTTCCCACATACTTCCTCCTGTTTGTGCGATGCTCCCTTATCTGTGAAACTGTTTCTGATCAAAATTGTTATCCCAGTCTCTAAAAAGAAATCCAGATTCCACAGCCTCCATAATCTCCAGAACATACTTCCTATGTCTATAAACATCTTCAGTCACGATGACCCTCCATATCTCTGTTTGTTCCGCCAGATGATACAATCCTCTTTATCTCTGTAATCTGCTCACCTCCCTAAAACAGTCACTGTCTCTGTAATCCAGCCCTGTCCTACAAACATCCTTATCCCTGTAAACGTCTCTATCCCTCCATTCCCAACTCCATGGACCCGTCAGCCCTACAGCTCTCCACATTTCTGTAACCTCCCGTGGGCCGATGGTCCTTCTTCCCTGTCAAACCACCTCCAGTCCCCACATCTCTCCCAATCTGGGTCCTCTGCTCCAGATCAGGCCATTGCTGTCTCTGTAAACACCTCCACTCCTGACAACTCTTCCCATTTGTGTAACGTCGTTCAGACCCCATACTCTCCAGTTTCCTGCATCCTCTTTATGCATTGCAACTAAAACCGCATGTTTATGTAATATCCACCAGTGCTTACACCATCCCCGACTCAGTAACCTCTTGCAGTTTAACAAAGCACCTAAACTGTGAAACCTCTAATTTCCCTACAATCCTCCCTCCCTCCCTCCTCAAATGCCTTCATCACCATGAAACCTCACAATTACTGAAGCCTCCTTTTAGCATTGCAACCCTCCTAATGTCTGCAAAATCCTCCTGTCCTGATATTCCTCTCTATCTCTGTAACCCCCACCACCCTCCAGTGCCCTTCTGGGGAGCATGGCAGAGGAGAGAAGATTTGTAAAGTCCGAGCCATGTTACGGAGGTAGAATTCTGGGAATTACAGATTTGGTCTAATGTTTGTGGTGTGCAGATTATTGAGGAGGACTCTAAAGACAGGATTTATGACTACTTGGAAAGCCTTAGTTACATTAGCCACAGTTAGTAACGGTTTGTGAGGGGTCAGGTCATGCCTCACAAACCTTGTTGAATTCTTTGAGGATATGGCAGAATATGTTGATGGCTCATTCAGAAAAGAAGGAAAATTGGGATACAGGGAAATCTGTCTGTCTGGATACAGGATTGGATGGCCTACAGAAGACAGAGGGTGGCAGCAGATGGACAGTATTGAGCCTGGAGCTCAGTGACCAGTGATGTTCTTGAGCAATCGGCTCTGGGACTCTGCTGTTTCTGATTTTTGTAACTAACTTGGATGTGGATGTTGGAGAGTGGGCTCGTAAGTTTGCCAATAACATGAACGTTGGTGGAATGGTGGTTAATGTGGAGGGCTGTTGTAGGTTGCAATGGGACATTGACAGGACACAGAGCTGGGCTGGAAGTGGCAGATGGAGTCCAATCTGGAAAAGTGTAAAGTGATTCATTCTGGAAGGTCGAATTTGACAGAATACAGGGTGAAAGGCAGAATACTTGGCAGTGTGGAGGAACAGAGAGACCATGGTGTCCGTGTCCATAGATGCCTCAAAATCGCCACGCACGTTGGTAGGGTTGTTAAAAAAGCAAATGTTGTGTTGGCTCCCCTTGGAAGGGTATTGACTGTAAGAGCCATGAGGTTTTACTGCATATTTATAGCGTCCTGGTGAGACCACACTTGGAATATTGTGTTCAGTTCTGGTCCCCTGTTTACAGGAAGGATGTGCAAGTTTTAGAGAGCGTACATAGGAGATTTACCAGGATGCTGCCTGGAATGGAGGGCAGTTGTTACGAAGAAAGGCTGAGGGAGCTAAGGCTTTTTTCATTGGAGTGAAGAAGTGGGTGGTGTGACTTAGTAGAGGTAATCAAGATGATAAGAGGCACAGAGAGAGTGAATAGTCAGAGACTTTTCCTCTTATGGCATAAATGGCAATTACAAGGCGGCATAATTTTAAGGTGAATGGAGGATGGATAAGAGGATAGAGAATGGTAGGTGGTTGGATGGACTGCCAATGGTGATAGTAAAATAAGACACATCTGGGACATTTAATAGACTCTTGGACAGACACATGGATAATAGTAAAATGAAGGGTATGTAGTATACTTTGAACTTACAGTTGGATAAAAGGTTGGCATGAAATCATGGCCGAAGGTTCTTGGGCTGAACTGTTCTGCGTTCTGTGTTCTGTATGGTAATCTGGGTAGTAAGCTCAAATCAGTGTAAAAGGATATGGCATTCAGGAGGAGCTAGTGAACTGGATACAAAATTTGCTTGATGGTTGTAGACAGACAGTGATGGGTGTCATGTTGTTTTTTCTGACTGCAGGCATGTGACCAGCGGTGTAGTGGGTCCACTGTGGCATTCAGGAGGAGCTAGTGAACTGGATACAAAATTTGCTTGATGGTTGTAGACAGACAGTGATGGGTGTCATGTTGTTTTTCTGACTGCAGGCATGTGACCAGCCATGTAGTGGGTCCACTGGTGTTTGTCATTTGGATAAATGGTTTGGATGGAAATATTGGTTTCCTGGTAAGTAATTGTTTTGGGTGGCACTAAACTTGGTAGTAAAGTGGACAGTGAAGAAAGTTATATATGATACAACAGGATGAACAGTACTGCTGGGTAATGGGCTGAAGAATAGCAGATGGAGTTTAATTAGATAAATGTGAAGTGTTCTATTTTGGTGAAACAAACCAGGGTGGGACTTGTACAGTTAATCTTCAGGCCCTGGGTAGTGTTTTCAGTCAGAGATCCAGTGACCCAGGTACACAGTTCTTTGAATGTGGTGTCACAGGTGGACAGGCTGGTGAAGCAGGCATTTGAGATGGTTACCTTCATTGGGGAGAGCATTAAGAGTAAGAGTTGGGATATTAAGTTGTGGCTGTAAAAGACATTGGTGGGGCCACCATTAAAACATTGTTGATCAGTAGAAAGAACTCATCTAGTTCACTAACTTCCTTTAGGGAAGGACATCAAATATTCTAACCTGGTCTGGCCGACATGTGACTCCAGACCCACAGCAATATGGCTGACTCTAAACTGCCGTCTGAGTAAATAGCAGTGGGGTCAAAGAACGTTGTTCCAGGCAGTGACACCTATATCCCATGACTGAATACATAAAACTCATCTAGTTCACTAACTTCCTTTAGGGAAGGACATCAAATATTCTAACCTGGTCTGGCCGACATGTGACTCCAGACCCACAGCAATATGGCTGACTCTGAGCTGCCGTCTGAGTAAATAGCAGTGGGGTCAAAGAACGTTGTTCCAGGCAGTGACACCTACATCCCATGACTGAATACATAAAAATACCTATTTTCCTCCCTATCTCTGCAAACCTCTCCAGCTGCAGCAATCCGTCCTGGCATTGTAACACCCTGACCACTCTCTATAATAGTCTCACCACCTCCAGCACCTTCACCTCTCCCTGTTCCTATTGTGTCAATGAACCCTGACGGTGGCTTCCCTTCCCACAGCCCTCCTCCTGCGAGCAAACCCATTGCAATCCATTAACATTTACTCCTAAAACACTCTCTCACTTCAGGATTTTAAGTACTTTTTGGTGATCTCCTCAGCCTCATAATCTAGTATGATTCCTTTTGTCCTAAGTGAGGGATCAGTGGACATTTCTTGCTGAGGTTTTTACTGGTTCAATCGAATGTCTTTTTGGTGAGTATTTTGCATTGTCCCTTCAAATGTTTTCCACTGACCATTGACAGGCACATATTTCAGTCTGTTTAGCCTGTTTACCTTGGCCAGTTCTCCTCTCAAACTCATGTCATTGGCTATTTTTGTTTCTAGTTGTAGCTTGTCCTTTCTTTAAAACTGTATATTTATTTAAACTGCACTTTATCACAATTTCCCGAAGGATCTCTGCAGGTGACATTACTCATTCACTAAGTTTCATAACACGGTCGCTCTGCGATAGTTATGTCCCGAGCCAGTTGCACAATGTGTTTTTCAAAGAAACACTGAAAA
>NW_025212699.1:3494-4899 GCF_004010195.1 Chiloscyllium plagiosum | reverse complement strand
GCGGAAGGCGGAAAGGGGTGGGGAGGGAAATATATCCCTGGTGGTGGGGTCCTTTTGGAGGTGGCGGAAATGGCGCGGATGATTTGGTTTATGCGAAGGTTGGTATGTGGAAAGTGCGCACCAGGGGCATTCTGTCCTTGTTACGGTTGGAGGGGTGGGGTTTGAAGGCGGAAGTGCGGGATGTGGACGAGATGCGTTGGAGGGCATCTTTTACCACGTGGGAAGGGAAATTCCGATCTCTAAAGAAGGAGGCCATCTGGTGTGTTCTGTGGTGGAACTTGCCCTCCTGGGAACAGGTACGGCAGAGGCGGAGGAATTAGGAATAGGGGTTGGGAATCTTGCAGGCGGTAGGGTGGGAAGATATGAAATCTAGGTAGCTGTGGGAGTCAGTAGGTTTGGAAAAAATGTCGGTGTCAAGTCGGTTGTCATTAATGGGGATGGAGAGGTCCAGGAAGGGGAGGGAGGTGTCTGAGATGGTCCAGGTAAATTTAGGGTCAGGATGGAATGTATTGGTGAAGTTGATGAATTGCTCAAACTCCTCGAGGGAGCACGAGGTGGTGCCAATGCAGTCATCAATGTTGCGGAGGAAGAGGTGGGGAGTGGTGCTGGTGTAATTACGGAAGATGGACTGTTTTACGTAGCCAACAAAGAGACAGGCATAGCTGTGGCCCATACGGATACCCATGGTTACCTCTTTTGTCTGGAGGAAGTGGGAGGATTTGAAGGAAAAATTGTTAAGGGTGAGGACATGTTCAGCCAAACGAATGAGAGTATCGGTGGAAGGGTACTATTGTGGACATCGGGAGATGAAGAAACGGAGGGCTTGGAGGTCCTGGTCATGGTGGATGGAGGTGTAGAGGTATTGGATATCCATGGTGAAGATGAGGCATTGGGGGCCTGCGAAACGGAAGTCTTGGAGGAGGTGGAGTGTGTGGGTGGTGTATCGAACGTATGTGGGGAGCTCCTGGACTGGGGGGATAGGACAATGTCGAGGTAGGCAGACATGAGTTCGGTGGAGTAGGAGCATGCTGAGACAATGGGTCGGCCAGGGTGGTCAGGCTTGTGGATCTTGGGAAGGAGGTTGAACAGGGCAGTGGGGGATCCCGGACAATGAGGTTGGAAGCTGTGGGTGGGAGATCTCCTCCTGAGGTGATGAGGTTTTGTATGCTCTGGGAGATGATGGTTTGGTGATGGGAGGTGGGTCATGGTAGCGGGGGTGGTAGGAGGAGGTGTCTTTGAGTTGGCATCATGGCTTCAGCGGTGTAGAGGTCAGTGCACCAGACTACCACTGCACCCACTTTATCTGCTGGTCTGATGGTAGGTCCGTATTGGAGCAGAGGAAGTGGAGGGCTGCATGTTGTGAGGGTGAGAGGTTGGAGTGGGGGAGGGGGTAGATAGGTTGAGG
>NW_025212699.1:0-2835 GCF_004010195.1 Chiloscyllium plagiosum | reverse complement strand
TTGTGAGGGGCGGAAATGGCATTTACTTTATTTTAACCAATAATTTCCTGTCAGAAATCTGTTTGACAATGTAGTATTTTAATTAAACTCAGTCCCTTACTGTTTCTTTCTTTTGGTCTTCATTCACATCTCCATGGTGTTCCAATATTTCAACCTTTCTCTTTGGACTTGGGAATTTCCATTCACCTCTGACCTGTCCCCCTCCTCATCTGTGTCCGTTTATAGCACACTGCATAATCTGGTACCAGAGGAGCCTATCTCAATAAAATAGCTCAGTCCTCTCTGAGTACTGGTAGAAGTGCTCACTGGTCAGAACCATTGTGTGATCCTGATACATTCCTGCACTCTGCTGATATCACTGTCTCTCTCCATTTGATATCCCTCACTGTGTGGGTCTAATTGCTGCCTCTGGCAGTGTGTCTCGCTCTTGCAGCTGGTCCAGATCCTGAGTCAACAGCATTCTCCACTCCAGAGGGAAGCAACTGCACAGGCCATGGTTGGAGACTGGGAATTTCCAGATCTCCGTGGGACTCAGTGCCATTCTCTATGTGCAACCTTCATTGCATTAGTCTAATTTCCCATTCTATCTATTTCTCTGTCCCCTGTATGTATTCCTGATGTCCCTGACTCAGCAGAATTCGCAATTCCTGTCTCGTCCATCACCACATTGAAGACAGTTGGTCAGCCAGAGAGAGATGGAGAGTGAAATCTGGAGCCTTCAGTAAATCCTGCAGCCGGTAAGATCACTCACAGTAAACAGCAGAGGGAGGTGTTCACAGGCTTTAATTCAGATCCTGAGGGCATGATGTCGGAACAATGCTGAACAAGGAACATGAGAAAATTCTCAGGCTTCATTATCACCATCTTGTCTGTAAATTCATCTGTCCCACAGAACCCTCCCTATGTCTATCAGTTTCTCCATTGTCTGTTTCATAGACACCACTTCCCCTATCTCTATCAGGCCCTACAACCCTGCTTATCCCTGTAAGCTCCTCATATCAGTAAAACTCTCCAAGTTTCTGCCTTTGCCTTTAATCCCGGGTTCTGTCACATCTCTCCTTAACTGAAGAAAAACAACTATTCAGTTCCTTCAGCCATCCTGGTCAGTGTAGTCCTTTCCACACCTGAAAAACCTCCCTGTCTTTGTGACTTTTTTGAACTCCTGCTACCTTCATGATCTCTGTAACCTTCCCCGTCACTACAACAAAAAAACTCTGTACCTTAGTAACCTCCTCCAGCTGTTAGACTCCTCCTTGTCTCTGGGCACAAAGCAGAGTGACTCTTCTTCTCTCATAAATTAGTTTCTCTATTTCTAATGATGACTATGAACTCTTCCTGTCTCTAAAACGCACTCAGTCTCTGTAAACTCTGCTGGTCCCGATTGATGTCATTTCCTTCGGTAACTACAAAACTTTACATCTTTAATCTCCTCCAGACGCGACAACACAGTTTATTTCTATAACCTCTTTGAGTGATAGAGATGTACAGCACGGAAACAGACCTTTCGGTCCAACCCGTCCATGCTTGTCTATTTATCCTATCCTATTCATGCCCCTCATAATTTTGTAAACCTCTCTAAGGTCATCCCTCAGCCTCCAAAGCTCCAGGGAAAACCGCCCCAGCCTGTTCAGCCTCTCCCTCTAGCTCAAATCCTACAATTCTGGCAACATCCTTGGAAATCTTTTCTGAACGCTTTCAAGTTTCACAACAATTCTTCCGATAGGAAGGAGACCGGAATTGCACAAAATATTCCAACAGTGGCCAAACCAATGTCCTGCACAGCCGCAACATGACCTCCCATCTTCTGTACTGAATACTCTGACCAATAAAGGAAAGCATGCCAAATGCCGCATTCACTATCCTATCTACCTGCGACTCTACTTTCAAGGAGCTATGAACTTGCACTCCAAGGTCTCTTTGGTCAGCAACACTCACTAGGACCTTATCATTACGTGTATAAGTCCTGCTAAGATTTGCTTTCCCAAACTGCAGCACATCGCATTTATCTGAATTAAACTCATTCTGCCAGTTCGCCCAATGTCCCATTTGGTCCAGATCCTGTTGGAACCCTCTTCGTTGTCCACTACACCTCCAATTTTGGTGTAATCTGTAAACTTACTACCTATACCTCTTATGCTCGCATCTAAATCATTTATGTAAATGAAAAAAGTAGAGGGCCCAGCACCGATCCTTGTGGCACTGCATTGGTCACAGGCGTCCAGTCTGAAAAACAACCCTCCACCACCACTCTCTGTCTTTTACCTTTGAGCCAGTTCTGTATCCAAATGGCTAGTTCTCCCTGTATTCCATGAGTTCTAACCTTGCTAATCAGTCTCCCATGGGGAACCTTGTCGAATGCCTCACTGAAGCCCATATAGATCACATATATCACTCTGCCCTCCTCAATCTTCTTTGTTACTTCTTCAAAAAACTCAATCAAGTTTGTGAGACATGATTTCCCACGCACAAAACCATGTCGACTATTCCTAATCAGTCCTTGCCTTTCCAAATACATGTACATCCTGTCCCTCAGGATTCCCTCCAACAACTTGCCCACCGCCGAGGTCAGGCTCACCGGTCTATAGATCCCTGGCTTATCTTTACCACCCTTCTTAAACAGTTGCATCACGTTAGCCAAACTCCAGTCTTCCGGCATCTCGCCTGTGACTATCGATGATATAAATATCTCAGCAAGAAGCCCAGCAATCACTTATCTCGCTTCCCACAGAGTTCTTGGGTACACCTGATCAGTTCCTGGGGGTTTATTCACCTTTAACCGTTTGAAGACATCCAGCACTTCCTCTCTGTAATCTGGACATTTTGCAAGATGTCACC
>NW_025212698.1:15870-28067 GCF_004010195.1 Chiloscyllium plagiosum | reverse complement strand
GAGATTGAATGATCGTTACCAAGCTGGCCCGTTCGGACCACTTGAGTAAACAGCTAGGGAAGCCTTGTGTTTATTTTAATGAAGACTGAATGGGTATGGCCAGCTCTCATATATTAGGATCTCTGGGTTTTGCTTTCTCAGTAATATCAGAAACTATTGGGGTCTCCACAGTGTTGGAAGCTTCAGTGGATGTCTCCTGGCTGCTACGCTCTCTTAATTTTCTCTTAATGCTGTTTTTATTTCCTGGATTGGAGAAATATTTGTGACATTCTGTGTCAGAATATTCCTTTTTGCCAAGGGCTGTGGTTATGCGATTTTCCTGTATTGGAACAGTTCATTAGTAATAGCTCCACGATCTATTATTCTGTTAACTTGGCCAATAGAATTAAGTTATTCTAAATTTCCCTTTCATTAGTTTCATTTTATCTTCCGTGTTTAAATAAATGGTGTTTTGCTTCACAACGAGTAGTTTGACCAGTCACATTGCATCTGGAACAGACAGTTTACATTTCATTTAAAATATGAAAATATTAGAGTCTAGGGTACCGCCCTCAAATATTTTTGAGGGGCTCTGGCGTGGTCCATCACACTAAACGCCTTCTCTTCCTGAGTAATAGGCTGGAGGCACTGAATGGGCTGTCCATGTTCTTCTCCAATACTGTCAGTGGTCTGAATGACTTCCTCATATTCCTGTGAAACCAGCGTGAGCTGCTGAATGAACTCTTGTTTTACTGTGGCAATGTGCAGTGTCAGGCAGTGCTGTTACAAGCATGTTACAGACACTTTAACAGAACAAATCTGATTGGTGTCTGGGTCTTGCTGCACATGGACACAGACCAGTTCAGGAGCTGACGAGGGACAAAACGCTCTGAACATTGTGGAATCTTCAGTGACCATCCCCACATTCTGATCTTATGGTTGGGAGGGTAGTGGCGGGGAGACATTGATGAAGAAGCTGAAGATGTTTGTGAAGAGGAAGCTACCTTGAGGATCTCCCACAGAGCTGACCACGTGACTGAGATGATGAACATCTTCCTTTGTGCCATGTTGGACCCCAAACAATGGAGAGTTTACTCTGATTCCCATTAAGTCCAGTTTTCTTAAGTTCCTTGATGCTTCAGAAGTTAACCACTGCCTTGATATCAGGGCCAGTCATTTTTACCTGAACCCTTGTGTCAGCCTCTTTTGTTCATATCAAGAAGCCATGATATAGGAGCAGCGAGTGCTTTCTGACTCCTTCTCTTCCTGAGTTATATGCTGGAGGCACTGAATGGGCTGTCCCTGTTCTTCTCCAATACTGTCAATGGTCTGAATAACTTCCTCATATTCCTGTGAAACCAGCGTGAGCTGCTGAATGAACTCTTGTTTTACTGTGGCAATGTGCAGTGTCAGGCAGTGCTGTTACAAGAATGTTACAGACACTTTAACAGAACAAACCTGATTGGTGTCTGGGTCTTGCTGCACATGGACACAGATCAGTTCAGGAGCTGACGAGGGACAAACCGCTCTGAACATTGTGGAATCTTCAGTGACCATCCCCACATTCTGATCTTATGGTGGGGAGGGTAGTGGCGGGGAGACATTGATAAAGAAGCTGAAGATGTTTGTGAAGAGGAAGCTACCCTGAGGATCTCCCACAGAGCTGACCACGTGACTGAGATGATGAACATCTTCCTTTGTGCCATGTTTGACCCCAAACAATGGAGAGTTTACTCTGATTCCCATTAAGTCCAGTTTTCTTAAGTTCCTTGATGCCAGCAGAAGTTAACCACTGCCTTGATATCAGGGCCAGTCATTTTTGTCTGAACCCTTGTGTCAGCCTCTTTTGTTCATATCAAGAGGCTATGACAGAGGAGCAGCAAGTGTTTTCTTCAAACAAGTGATATTGAATGTCAGGATTTCTGTTCTCAACACTGTTCGGGGAGCTAGATGACTGAAAGTGTTTCAAGACAAGGTCGATGGATATTGACCTGTTAGAGAATTGAGGGCTATGAAGAATTGGGAATGAAAGAGGATTTGAGACCAAGAGCAGATCAGCCATGATTTTAGGGAAGGGCAAGGCAGGCTTGGGGCGTGAACGACCTGCCCCTGTTTCTGATGTACTCACATTCTGTTATTGGAAAGTTAGTGGGTGTTATTTGCATGAATGTGCAAATACTGAATATTGCAGCCAGGGAGACCAGAGGATTTTATGAGTCATCTGTGGGTGAGGTAAGTTGTCTGTATTCTCAGTGAATTTGAGTCTACAACATGACCAACAAATGTAGCACAAGTTGCAGAGAGGGGAAATTTTGTAAAGCGAGATGAGGGGCCTCTTTCATACCCAGTCTGGGTTTTCCAATTACATTTCCCAAATCACCTCAAAGCGTGTGGGACTGTCTTGAAGGGCTGAATGGTCTCCTCTGTTTCTGTGCATCAGGTTATAGATGTAAGTAGCCTCCAACTGCTCCTGTCTGGTAGGATTGAGGGGCTGAATGGAACACAGAAACATGGGACTGAGGAGCAGGAGTGGGTCATTAGATATTTTGAGCCATCTCCACCAGGCACTAATATTGTGGCTGATCAGGTTGTGGTCTCAGGTCCACTTTCCTGTCTGTGTCCCATTATCCGTGACTCACTTCCCTGTCAAATATTTAACTAACGCAGTTTTCAGTCCATGTGAACATCGAGGCACAATAAAAACTTCCAGTGAAGAGATTTCCCACTTGAAAGGTCCTTTAAGAATTTTTCGTCATTCTTCTTATAGAATCAGAGAGTCCTGCAGAACGGAAATAGACCCATTAGTCCATCTGTTCACTCCGGTCAGATATCAAATCTGATTTAGTCCTATTTGCCAGCATTTGGCCAATATTCCTCCTGTGGTTGTACCCAACTTGACCACTTCCTCTGACAGCAATTTCTGTACACACAACACTCTCTGTGTGAAACATTTATCTTCAGGTCCTTTCTAAATCATTCGCCCTCTCGCCTTCAACCTATGCTCTCTTGTTCTGGACTCCCCTATACTGGGATCAGAACGTGGCTATTCTGAATATCCATACCCCTGATGATTTTATACACCTCTATAATGTCACCCCTCAGCCTCTGATACTCCAGGGGGAAACACCTCAACCTTATCAACCTCTCCCCGAAGCTCAAACCTCCAGTCCTGGGTCATCTGTGTAAATCTTTTCTGCAGACAACCGAGTTGTACGCAGTATTCTTAAAGTGGCGTCACCAACATCCTGGGAGAGTTGGATTTGGCTGAATTCCCTTTTCTTTAGGCAGTGAGGAGATTCCAGTGAATTGTGGTCAGGGATCACCCAAAGGGTAGCACGGTAGTTGGCACTGCTGCCTCACAGCACCAGGGAATTGGGTTTGATTCCAGCCTTGGTTCACTGTCTATGTGGAGTTTGCACATTCGCCCCTTGTCTGTGTGAACGTCTAATTGGTGATCCAGTTTCCTACCACAAACTGTGTAGGTTCGGTAGATTGGTCATGCTAAATTATCTGTAGTGTTCAAGGATATCTAGGTTACGTACATTCGTCAGAGGTAAATGTAGCGAAATGGATTGGGAAGGTCGATATGGACTTGTTGGCCCGAAAGGCCTGTTTCCACACTGCAGGGATTCTATTAAAATAAGAATGGTAACGATGACTTTAGAGTTATTTTTTTAGCTCGCACACATTGCTGTGATGAGGAACAATGAAGGAGTGAGAGTGCAAGAGGCCGTTCCTTCTCAGGCAGATTACATTTTCTCTCTCTCTGAGCTGAATCACACATGAATGTCATCCTCTCCCAAACTGTACCATGTGAGGCTTCCTTGTAAATTGTCCAAACTATGGTCCCATCACATTCCCTGCTCCATGTAGGTGCAACATTGCTGCTGTCATACATACACAGAGCCATACGCTTAGCAGGAAATGCTCACGGTCAATTTGAAATATGTTTACAGGTCCCTGCGTCATTAAAAAAAAAATGTTTAATTTATTCAGAATACCCGTGTTAAAATGAACACATTTTTTAAACAAATACAGAAATTGCTGGGAAAGCTCCTTTTACATGCTATATTTGTACCAGCCTCCACCACTTCCTTTGGCAGCTCATTCCATACACACACCACCCTCTGTGTGAAAAGATGCCCTTTAGGCCTCATCAAAACCTTTCCCCTCTCACATTCAAACAATGCCCTCTCGTATTGGAAGCCCCGAACCTGGGGAAAAACCCTGACTACTCACCCTATCCATGACCATTCTGATTTTATAAACGTTTACTGCTGCGAAATGTGACTCCAATCAACACGAATAGCTGTACTTTCAGTCATCCTGGGCCTAAATTCTGAAATGCAATACTGACACCTCTTCCTTCTCCATCAAGTCACAATTCTAAATCCACTTTAATCAGTTTGTTCAGATGTATTATGAGACACTTCTGTGGGATTTGCACCTAGACCTTTGTGCCCGGAGGTAGGGACACTAGCATCACTGGGCAATACCCATAAATCTGTAATATTATTCTCCTGCGTGTTTGTTCATCAGCCCGTTCTGACATTATGTGACATACCTCTGCAATAGGCAGGACTTGAATCCAGACCTTCTAGTCCAGAGCTTGGAGCACTACCACACAAGTTCAGGAATTGGAATCAAATCCAGAGATCTGGCTCAGAGACAGGGACACAACTCAGCACACTACCATACCCAGATTTTGAGTCATATTTTAGAGCCCACTTTCAGCTCGGTGTGAATTTATTACAATCAGGTTACCATTACTGAATTACAAAAAACAATTTGTATTATTAATCAAATGCAAGATATTTGTCTCAACAGTCAGATATTGAGTGCATGTGCTGTGCCATGGAAATTAACTATGACCATCTTTAATCGCTATTATCTGTAGCCTGCAATATTAGGGAAAGAAATCTTGCAGACACACTCTGCCCAACGAAGGGTCTCAAATAGATATTTATTAATGACGAAGGAAGAGCTTAATTTCTGGTCCCAAAACACTGATCACTCTTAACCAACTCTAACGTGCGACTGCCTTCTTCCTAAAACAATGAAATGATACCAGGCCGGTTATTACTGTCCAGCCTCTCCTCCTCACTGACTGTGTCTTCAATCTGTCCCACCTCCTCCTATCCACACAACGCAACCCAAGCTCGGGGCCCTTGTGAAAATCAAGGCCGGAGTGTGCAGGCCTTCTGGAGAGAGGGATGGGCATTTTAAAACTGAAGGGGGTGGGTGAGGTGGCAATAATATCACACACTGGACTGAGGGGTGGCAGATGCAGTTTAGTTTGGATTAATGCGAGTTATTGGATTTGGTAAATCAAACAAGAGCAGTATCTATAAAATTAAAAGCAGGGCCTTTGGCAGTGTTGTAGGACAGAGACCTAGGCCGTCAGGTATAATTCTTTAAAATTTGCATCTCATACAGATATTGTGGTTAAGAAGGTGTTTAACACACTTGTCTTATTTAGTCAGACCTTTGAGTAGCGGAATTGGGACATCATGTTGTGGTTGTACAGGACATTGGTGAGACCTCTTCTGGAATACTGTGTCCAGCCTGGTCATCCTGTCCGCTCATTCCATAGGCACACCACCCTCTGGGTGAAAAAGCTGCCCCTTAGGTCACTTTTAAATGTTTCCCCTCTCACCTTAAACCTATGTCCTCTAGTTTTGCTCTCCCCTACCCTTCGAAAACACCTTGACTCTTCACTTTGATATTATTGACCTTGATATAATTAAGCTGGAGAGGGTTGAGAACAGATTAACCTGGATGTTTCCGGGAATGGAGGGAGTCAGCTATAACGAGAGGCTGGTAGGCTGGGACTTTTTCACTGGAGAGTATGAGATTAAGGGGTAACTTTACAGAGATTTATAAAATAATGAGGGGTACAGATAAGCTGAAGGGCTGATGTATTTTCCCTAGAGTTGGGGATTCAAAACTGAGGGATATGTTAAGGTGCGAGGAAAAAGATTTACATAAGTCATGAGAGGTAATTATGAGAGATAGAATCTGGCTTGTGTGTGGAATGAACTTCGCGAGTAAGTGGTAAAAGCAGGGACAGTAAAAACGTTTAAAAGACATTTAGATCAATCCATGGATAAGACATCAGTTTGGATGGTGCTGTGAGCAGCTGCCCTCTCCCTCCCCCTCTCTGAATGAATCCCTGTTGGTTTTCACTTTCTGCCAAGGCCTGTGCAGTGGATTGTGGAGGCCAGCAGAGGGTGGCATTGCATCACTTTAAGCAACACAGAGACTGCCAGACCTGCCCCTCACAGAGACACACAGATACACACAAGGGAATGGTCAGGGCACTGCGTGAAGTTCATCTGGTAACTTAAATGAAACATAAAGAAATGCTCAATTCGCCTTGTAAACTGTTAAAATATGAGTGACAGATCTGCCAAATCCCACTGTTTAAATAAAAAGATCAATTTATTTTTTAACTCTGAAAGTGAACATTTTACATTAACTATTCACAACTCTGCGACCCCCCTTTCTCTTAACTGCTTATTACCCGACTCCAGCTCTATAGCAATATATTGTTTCTGCCATCCTCTCATATCACAGGTACTTGTAAGCTCTCAGTTCAGACCAGCATTCACCCTCGCTTAAAGGTACAGTACACGCTTTCAACTTCATCACATTATACCCTGATGAATATCGATAAGCGGAACCTATCCGGATTTGTCTTGCTCTGTGGTTTGTCAATATTTCATTTGCTCCGTCTGGTGTGTGTCAGGACTTTTGTTGCTCCATTGACAGCATGTCATTATTCGACTTTGTCCATAGGAATATATCAGTATTTCACTTGCTCACACTCGAGTATGTAGGGCAGGATTTCAGTTGTTTCATGGGGACTGTGACACTGTAACAATCTCAATGTTTGTGGATGGCACCGAACCTGGAAGAACTCTGAAGTCTATGGAGGACAGTGTGGAACTGTAACAGGACAATCACACGTTGGTGTAGTGTTCAGTTGTATGGCAGATGGGGATTACTGCAGAGCAGTTTGTGGTGATACACTTTGGTAGGAAAGACAATGAAAGACAGTTTAAAACAAGCTGTGCCATTATAAAGGGGGTACGGGAACAGAGAGTCCTGGGTGTATATGAGCACAGATTGTTGAAGATGTCAGGACAAGTGGGGAGAGCAGTAATTATCACAGATTAGTTTCAGTATCTGAGCTGTTTACAGGGGGAGGTGTAGGAGTGTGACTCCCTCCTATAAATCCTGTGAGGTGGTGGTGACAATGTGTTGTGAGTCCACCCTCCTGCCCACCAAGACCGTGGGGATTCAATTTGTACCAGCTCGACACAAAAGGGAGATGGCATCAGGGTTACGGCATCTCAGTTGTGCCGGGGGGAAACGGAGCTGCCAGTGGGTTTAAAGTGAGAATTGCCCTTCACTGAACATTGCTCCTTCCTCGGGACCTGGATGTTTCAGAATCTCCACACGAGGTGTCGCTCTCCTCTCCAGCTCATACCATGGTCCTCCCCACATGGCAGGGGGAGGGGGGTGAGGGAACGGATATCGGGCATTCCACCACCCGGATAGGCCCTTCCTGTCCTATTCCAGGCTGTTTCTCCTGGGATGCGAGAAAGAGAGGGCGGTCCTCTTCGGCTCGTACCGGGACCTCCCCACATTGCAGGGGTGTGGGGAGCGGGGTGAGGGAACGGATATCGGGCACTCCATCACCCAGCTTGGCCCTTTCTGTCCTATTCCAGACTGTTTCTCCTGGATTGGCAGAAGGGGAGGGTGTGAGTGAGGGTAGGAGTGGGTGGTCCTGCTGATGGTGTTAGTGCAGGTGGGGAGGGGGCACATGGTATGGAATCAACAGTGTTGTATCCATGCAGTGTTATTTGCGTGGGGGGTGTAGTGGAGTGAAAAAGGGAGAGAGAGAGAGAGAGAGAAAGAGAGAAAGCGAGAGAGAGAGAGCGCGGGGAGGGGGAGGTGCTGCATGCAGCAGTGAGAATGATGGAGCATGAGCCTTGTTCGGGGGTCGGTGCTATAACAGATATGCAGTGAGTGTGAAGGACCAGAGAGAATACGCTGACCCTTATCCTGACAGAGCGGGGAAGGTTATTGATGCTTGTGTTATATTGCTGGACATTTCTTCAGACCGCAGATACTGCACTGAGCTGGTTGGTGACTCAGACCATGCTCGGTGGGTCTGGTGGTGTGGCCCACTCTTGGAAGAGAATGGTCTCCCTCTGTACTAGCCCATTCACCAGGATCTCCGTGCTCCTGTCGACAAATCATGGTGTAATTGCCCCTTATCTGCCATGCTCGGGGCAATCTGTGCAGGGCAGCGCCTAACAGAGAAAGCTCAACCGTGTGCTCAGTGGCCTTTTGAAGATGGGGCCATCGTCATGGATCCTGGAATATCCATGGACACCCGGGCGATGTTGAGTACCTCCAGCCATATTGGGTGGGAGAATCGGGCTGGTATTGAATGAGAGGGACACCATGGGGTGGGTGGTTACTGAGGTGAGTTCGATAAGATAGCACCAGGAAACTAGCTCGGCCCAGTGTAGATGATCACTCTGTCACAGTCAATGGAAATGGCACTGAGACAAAGTATTGTTAGATTTAGCCCAATGAGTCAAAGACTCTGCTGACCCTACACCCAGATACAAAGCTGCAGAACAAATACTCATCCAAAACTCTGCATCATCTGAACTCCCACCAATATCATGTTCACCTACAATTCCTGGAAACACTTATGTTACAGGATGCTGTTAAAATGTTTTCATTTCTGCATTCTAAAACCTGGGAACACATCCTTCCATAATACTGTCTCTCAGTGTCCCCCCCTCTGTCTATTTCCCATACCCCTCCCATTTGTTATTGTTTAAATTGATTCCCCCTCCATCTCTGTATCTCTGTGGCAGTAATGTTCACACTCACAGCACCCCCTTGTCAGGGCACAATGGAGATATGGAGTTGTAAATGAATGTGAGCTGCACATTCTGTCCCTTCCAGCCCGGGCTGAAAGTTTCCCCCCGCTGGGCAGTGATCTAACACAGTGTTACAGATCAATGCACTGGGGTGGTGTACACAGTCCTACATTCTGGGAGGGTAACTGCTCCTGGTTTACAGATCAATGCACTGGTGTGGGGTACACAGTCCTACATGTTGGCAGGGTAACTGCTCCTGGTTTACAGATTAATTCACTGGTGACCACTGCACAGGTCACTGTGTTGGTCAGACTATCTGGTTGAGGTTTATAGATAATGCCCTGCTGTGGTCTGCACTTCTCCCGCAGCTGGACAGATATCTACTACTGGGTTATAGATCAATGCACTGCTGTGGTCTGCACTTCTCACCGCGCTGGACAGATAAGTGGTCTGGGATTATAGATCAATGCCGTGATCTGATCTGTGCAGTGCTCCACTCTGGACAGATTGCTGGGTTGTACTGAGCAGGACACTGGCCTGGTCTGCACAGTGCTCCACAGTGAACAGATATCTTCTCTGGCTTTATGGGGTCTGGGCTGGTTCTGTGAGGTGGATTGAGAATGCGGTATATCTAACCATTTCGGCTGATCTGGCAATACCTTCAGTTCCCCTTCCTGTGATTGGACCCTCCGTCTCACACCCCTTAATGTAACAGTGTGTCCAAGCACAGTATATCATGTTGGTGTGGTGGGTGGGGGGGGGGGGGGGGGGGAGGGGAAAGGTGATGGACAGGTCAAGGATTTCCCTGGAACGTTCTGTCCCCAACATTTTATAACTGACATTCCCCGGAACGTTCTGTCTCCAACATTCTATAACTGTCATTCCCCGGAACGTTCTGTCCCCTACATTCTATAAATGACATTCCTCGGAACGTTCTGTCGCCAACATTCTATAACTGTCATTCCCCGGAACGTTCTGTCCCCAACATTCTATAACTGACATTCCCCGGAACATTCTGTCTCCAACATTCTATAACTGTCATTCCCCAGAACGTTCTATCCCCGACATTCTATAACTGACATTCCCCGGAACGTTCTATCCCCGACATTCAATAACTGACATTCCCCGGAACGTTCTATCCCCGACATTCTATAACTGTCATTCCCCGGAACGTTCTGTCCCTGACATTGTTTGTGAACAGCCGGACGTCAGTGAATTGAATAAACGATAAGATCCCGAGGGAAGAGATCCTGTTCCAGGGAGAAGGAGACACTGTTCCGAAGGCCCCTCAGGCAGATAAAGGTGTGAATACGTTTTCCCTGCGTTTACATTTCTCCACGTCACAGGATCGACCACAATTTAGAACAAAATAAAGAAATTCCCAAACACCGTTTGTCTTCAGGAAACTGGGAGAGGATCCTTCAGGACAGCAACGTTCCCACCCTCCGTATTAGGAACTCCTTTGCCTCCGGGCTGATGGATAATGGGTTTGTTTTGCTTCCTCACAGTTAACGTAGTGACCATCTACGTCCTGCTTTATAAAGATTGTGGATTGTCTCCATGTGTCAGACGTTACCTGGGGGCCATGGCAGCGGCGGATCTCCTGGTCATTATCCTCGACCTGATCCTGTGACACATTCCCATTGTTTATAAGCAACAGTTTTATTTCCTGTGGTACTCCGTCCCCGTGTGTAATATCCACGCCGTCCTGCTTTATGCAGACACTGACTGCTCTATCTGGTTCACCGTCACTTTCACCTTTGATCGGTTTGTGGCCATTTGTTGCCAGAAGCTGAAAAGTAAATATTGCAGTGAGAAAACGGCGGCTGTGGTTCTGGGAGCAGTGACTGTACTGAGCTGCTGAAAGAACATTTCCTGGTATTTTATGCTCTCGGCTCGGTATTGGCTGGTGAACGGCCCCTGGTTTTGTGGTGTCACAGACGCTGTTCTATACTCCAGTGTCTGGGTAACAATCGAGTCGCTCCATCACATTCTAACCCCGTGTGTCCCATTTTTCCTGATTTTGCTGCTCAATGTTCTCACCGTCAAACACATTTTAGTGACCAGCAGAGCCCGCAGGAGACTCCGCGCTCACACCAATGGGGACGCTCAGTCTGACACTGAAATGAGAAACAAAAAAAAATCCATCATTTTACTGTTTGTGATCTCGGCCAATTTCATCCTGTTATGGTCAACGTTAATGCTGTTTTCTATATGGAGATGGATGTATGAGTTTGGGTATGAGCCTGTGTATCTCGATTGGTTTGTGCAGGAATTGGACATCATGCTGCAGCTCCTCAGTTGCTGCACAAACACCGCGATTTATGCCGTGACCCAGACGAAGTTCAGGCAGCAGCTGAAGAATGTGCTGAAATATCCCTTCACACAAATCCATCCATCAATCAAATTCCCTCATTAATCAATCCATCCGGGATTTTCTCATTTCAGTTCAGTGTTTCAGCGATGGAGCAGCCTGTCGCTATGGTAACAGACTGAGGGTAGTGCTGGTTTGCCCATCCTTATCCCACAGGGGGTTACAGGGAAACATTTCAATGTTTCTCACAACTCAGGGGCCGTTGAGAAAAGGCACCATCCCACTGACTGTATCCATCACTTCCATTTGTAAACAATAAAAGTGTTGATTAAAGCGTGCCGAGCAGTGAGTGACCGATGTTGTTGTGTGTCTTTGTGTTGGAGAAGCTGAGCTGGAGAGAGACAGACTCAGCCCCAAGTCCTGGTCCTCAGGGAAGGGGAGGGCACCGAGCCCTGTGCTCAGGAGCTGGGTTTAACTCCCTCTGTCCTTACTTTCCCTTCTGCGCCTCCCACTCCAACTTGGCTCTCAGCAGAATTCACCTTGCTCTCTTTGTCCCTCTCCCTCCATATATCCCTCCCACTCTCACACTGCACTATTTCTCTCTCCTTTTCCCATTTACGCACTCAGTTCCACTGTTCTTGCCTTCCCCAATCTCATTCACTCTCTCTCCATCTTGCAATCATAACCTCCCAATGTTATTGTCTTCCTCAAATCCTTCGGTGCTGGGGGAACAGAACAGGGTTGTCGATCTTCTGGCCGATGTTAGGGAACAGAGATTGGGACGGCATATCAGGCCATTGCCAGGGCAACAGTATGGAGCTTGGGCCAAACGCTATTGCTCGAGGACATAGTGGGTGTGAGAACATGAGCCGTTCCTAGGGGGTAACAGGTGTAGTGGCACCGTCGGCTGTGGCTGAGACTGGTACAACAGGATATCACAAACATAACACATTGTGTGGGACATACTGTCTGTTACTCAGGGAATAGAATGGGGATGG
>NW_025212698.1:0-8281 GCF_004010195.1 Chiloscyllium plagiosum | reverse complement strand
TCACCGTCACCCTGACCCCCTCACACTCACTCCATCACCGTCACACTAATCCCCTCACACTCACTCCATCGCCTTCACACTGATCCCCTCACACTCACTCTATCTTCGTCACATTGGCACCCGCACTCTCACTCCATCACTGACACACTGACCATCTCACCCACTCCATCACCATCACCCTGACCCACTCATACTCACTCCAACACCATCACACTGACCCCCTCACACTGACTCCATCACTGTCACCCTGACCCCCTCACACTCACATCACCGTCACCCGGACGACCTCACACTCACTCCATCACCATCACCCTCACTCCATCACTATCACTCTGACCCAATAACACTCACTCCATCACCGTCACGCTGACTCCCTCACACTCAATCGATCATCATCAAATTGTCCCACTCACTCTCACTCCATCGCCATCACCATGACCCCCTCACACTCACTCCATCCCACCATCACCCTGACCCCCTCACACACACTCCACCACCATTATCCTGAGCCTCTCACACTCACTACATCACCGTCACACTGACCCGCTCACACTCACTCCATTGCCGTCACAATGAACCCCACACATTCACTCCATCACTGTCACGCAGATCGCCTCACACTCACTTCGTCAGCGTCACTACGGCCCCCTCACACGCAATCCATCACCGTCACCCTTACCCTCTAACACTCACTCCATCACAATCACCCTGACCCTCATACAGTAACTCCATCACGCTCACCCTGACCCAATCACACTCACTCCATCGCTGTCACCCCGATGCCCTCAAACTCACTCCATCTCCGTCACAGTGACCCCTCACATTCCCTTCATCACCGTCACCCTGACCCCCTCACACTCACTTCGTCACCGTCACACTGATCCCCTCACACTCAATCCATCACTATCACCCTGAAACCCTCACACTCACGAAATCACTGTCAGCCTGACCCCCTCACATTCACTCAATCAGTCCTCCAGAAATGCTCACACTCACTCCATCACTGTCACCCTGACCCCCTCACACTCACTCCATCACCGTCACACGGACGCCCTCGCAATCACTCCATCACCATCATCCTGACCCTCTGATACTCACTCCATCACCGTCACACTGATCCCCCTCACACTGACTCCATCACTGTCACCCTGACTCACTCACACTCACATCTCCGACACCCTGATGCCATCACACACAATCCATCGCCGTCACACTGAAACCTTCACACTCACTCTATCACCAACACCCTGACCCTCACACTCAATCCATCACCGTCACCCTGACCCCCTCACACTCACTTCGTCACCGTCACACTAATCCCCTCACACTCCATCACTGTCACCTGAAACCGTCACACTCACTAAATCACTGTCAGCCTGACCCCCTCACATTCACTCAATCAGTCACCCAGAAACCCTCACACTCACTCCATCACCGTCACTCTGACCCCCTCACACTCAATCCATCACTGTCACCATAACCCCCTCAGACTCACTCCAACAACATCACCATGACCACCTCACACTCACTCCACCTCCGTTAACCTGACCACTCACACTCACTCCATCACTCTCACCCTGACCCCCTCACACTCAGTCCATCATCGTCACCCGGACGCCCTCACAATCACTCCATCACCATCACCCTGACCCTCTCATACTCACCCCATCACCGTCAGACTGAACCCCTCACACTCATTCAATCTCCATCACCCTGACCATCTCTCGCTCACTCCATCCCTGTCACACTTAACCCCTCCCACTCACTCCATTACCATCACTCTTCACCCCTCACACTCACTCCATCAACGTCACACTTAACCCCTCACACTCACTCCATCAATGTCATCCAGACCCCCTCACACTCACTCCATTACCGTCACCTTTAACCCCTCACACTCACTCCGTCGCCGTCACCTGAACCGCTCACACTCACTCCATCACTGTCACCCTGACTCTCTCACACTCACTTCATCATCATCACCATGACCCACACACACTCACTCCATCACCGTCACCCTGACACCCTCACTCTCACTCCAACACTGTCACCATGACTCCCGTACACTCACGCCAACACTGTCACCCTGACCCCCTCACACTCACTTCATCACCATCAACATGACCCACACACACTCACTCCATCATCGTCACACAGACCCCCTCACACTCACTCCATCACCATCACTCTGACCCTCTCACACTCACTCCATCACTGTCACCCTGACCCCCTCACACTCACTCCATCACTGTCACCCGGACGCCCTCACAATCACTCCATCACCATCACCCTGACCCTCTCATACTCACTCCATCAACGTCACCCTGATCTCCTCACACGCACTCCTTCACCGTCACACTGACCCCTCACACTTACTCCATCACTGTCACCCTGACCCCCTCACACTCACATCACCGTCATACTGATGCCCTCACACTCACTCCATCGCCGTCACACTGAACCCTTCACACTCACTCTATCACAATCACTTTGACCCTCACACTCAATCCATCACCGTCACCCTGACCCCCTCACACTCACTTCGTCACCGTCACCCTGAAACCCTCACACTCACTAAATCACTGTCAGCCTTACACCCTCACATTCAGACAATCAGTCACCCATAAACCCTCACACTCACTCCGTCACCATCACCCTGACCACCTCACACTCACTCCATCACTGTCACACAGATCCCCTCACACTCACTCCATCACCGTCGCACTGAACCGCTCACACTCACTCCATCACTGTCACCCTGACCCCCTCACACTCACTCCATCACCGTCACCCGGACGCCCTCTCTTATCACTCCATCACCAGCACCCTGACCCACTCATACTCACACCATCACCGTCAGACTGCCCCCCTCACACTCACTAACTCACTGTCAGCCTGACCCCTCACATTCACTCAATCAGTCACCCAGAAACCCTCACAATCACTCCATCACCATCACCCTGACCCCTCTGATACACACTCCATCACCGTCACACTGACCTCCTCACACTGACTCCATCACTGTCACCCTGACCCCCTCACACTCACATCACCGTCACCCTGACGCCCTCACACTCACTACATTGCTGTCACACTGAACCCATCACACTCACTCTATCACCATCACCCTGATTCTCACAATCAAACCATCACCGTCACCCTGACCCCCTCACACTCACTTCGTCACCATTTCACTGGTCCCCTCAAACTCACTCCATCACTGTCACCCTGAAACCCTCACACTCACCAAATCACTGTCACCCTGACCCCCTCACTCTCACATCACCGTCACCCTGACGCCCTCACACTCACTCGATCGCCATCACACTGAACCATTCACACTCACGCCATGACCATCACCCTGACCCTTACACTCACTCCATCACCGTCACCCTGAACCCCTCACACTCAATCCATCACCGTCACCCTGACCCCCTCACACTCACTCCATCACTGTCACACAGATCCCCTCACACTCACCCCATCACCGTCATATCGACCCCCTCACACTCATTCCATCACAGTCACCCGGACGCCGTCTCAATCACTCCATCACCATCAGCCTGATCCACTCATATTCACTCCAACACCGTCACACTGACCCCCTCACACTGACTCCATCACTGTCACCCTGACCCCCTCACACTCACTCCATCACCATCACTCTGACCTCCTCAAACTCACTCCATCACCATCACTCTGACCCAATCACACTCACTCCATCACCGTCACGCTGACCCCTCATACTCACTCCATCACTGTCACGCTGACCCCCTCATACTCAATCGATCATCATAAAATTGTCCCACTCACACTCACTCCATCGCCGTCACCATGACCACCTCACACAAACTCCATCACCATTACCCTGAGCCTCTCACACTCACTTCATCACCGTCACACTGAACCACTCACACTCATTCCATCTCCATCACAATGACCCGCTCCACTCCCTCCATCACCGTCACCCTGACGCCCTCACACTCACTCCATCTCCGTCACAGTGACCCCTCACACTCCCTTCATCACAATCACCCTGACCCCCTCACACTCACTTCGTCACCATCACACTGATCCCCTCACACTCACTCCATCACTGTCACCCTGAACCACTCACACTCACTAAATCACTGTCAGCCTGACCCCCACACATTCACTCAATCAGTCACCCAGAAACCCTCACACTCACTCCATTACCATCGCCCTGACCCTCTCACACTCAATCCATCACTATCACTCTGAAACCCTCACACTCACTAAATCACTGTCAGCCTGACCCCCTCACATTCACTCAATCAGTCATCCAGAAATCCTCCCACTCACTCCATCACTGTCACCCTGGCCCCCTCACACTCACTCCATCACCGTCACCCGGACGCCCTCACAATCACTCCATCACCATCATCCTGACCCTCTGATACTCACTCCATCACCGTCACACTGATCCCCCTCACACTGACTCCATCACTGTCACCCTGACTCACTCACACTCACATCACCGACACCCTGACGCCATCAGACTCAATCCATCGCCGTCACACTGAAACCTTCACACTCACTCTATCACCATCACCCTGACCCTCACACAGAATCCATCACCGTCACCCTGACTCCCTCACACTCACTTCGTCACCGTCACACTAATCCCCTCACACTCCATCACCTCCATCACGGGCACACTGACCCTCTCACACTCACTCCATCACTGTCACCCTGACCCCCTCACACTCACTTCATCACCTTCACCCTAAACCCTCACACACACTCTATCACTGTCACCCTGACCCCCAAACTCTCACTCCATCATGGGCACACTGACCCTCTCACACTCACTCCATCACTGTCACCCTGACCCCCTCACACTCACTTCATCACCTTCACCCTAAACCCTCACACACACTCTATCACTGTCACCCTGACCCCCAAACTCTCACTCCATCACGGGCACACTGACCCTCTCACACTCACTCCATCACTGTCACCCTGACTCCCTCACCGCAGGGAGTGGAGTGCAACTCTAGTTTGATTTGTCCCTACCCTCCCCTTCAGTGTTTGATCACACAGCACTGCCCTTTGATGTGAAGGGCAGCGTTTATCACTGGCCACCCTGGCTTTTTCCTACCTTCCTGGTGGTGGAAATTGAATAAAGATTCGTGCACTTTGTGGCTTTCACTGCGACTCACACCTGCACACACACACCATGGGTGCTGGGGAAAAAAAAAAAAAGCACTACTGCAGTTTGGCGGTAGTGTGGGGGTTTTAAAAAAAAGAAAAAATATTAACAGAGGAGTTTAGGTGATAGTGTGAGGGTTAGAAAATAATAGACTGCTGCTGCACACTGTCCACCTCTTCTCCCTCATCCACCGTCCGGACACGCCTTGGCGTGCCCATTTGCCACCGGGCGGTGGGGTTCCCCAGTGGAGGGATCTCTATGATGAAGTCATCCCCCTTTCTCTCGGGGATCTGGGGTCGGGGGTGCTGCACGCAGCAGTCCCCTGCAACCGCAGATGCGGTGGTTCATGGACTCCCAGCCCATCTGCTTGTTCTGTGGCGCTGTGGAGACCGTGGACCATGTATATATTGGGTGTGGCCGTTTGCACTCCCTTTTTGATTTCCTCAAAAACCTCCTCCTCTGCTTTTGGTTGCACTTCAGTCCCACGCTCCTGATCTTCGGGCACCCGGTACGGAGGAGGGAGGGCAGGTCTGAAGACCTCCTCGTGGGTCTGCTCCAGGGCCTGGCCAAACTGCCCATCAACAGGTCGAGGCAGCGGGCCGTGGAGGGGGTCGTTAGGGCCGACTGCCTGCCCCTCTTCTGCGGTTACATTAGGGCCCAGGTGTCTTTGGAGAAGGAGCACGCGGTCTCCACCAACACCTTGGACTTGTTCAGGGAGAGGTGGCGCTGCAGGGAGTGGAGTGCATTATTTCCCCATCCAACTCTATTTTGATTTAGTCCCTCCCCTCCCCTTCACTGTGATGTGAAGGGCACTGCTTGTCGCTGTCCACTCGGGTATTTCCTTTCTTCCTGGTGGTGGAAATTTGAATAAAGATTTGTGTTCCTTGAGTCTCTCACTGCGTCTCACACCTGCACACACACAACATGGGTCATGCTAATTTACCCGTAGCGTTAAGTGCTTTAGTCAGAGGGAAATGGGTCTGGGTGGGTTACTTTCCCTGACCCCCTCACACTCTGTCCATCACAGTGACCCTGACTCCCTCACACTTACTTCATCACCATCACCATGACCCACACTCACTCCATCATCATCACACTGACCCCTTCACAATCACTCCATCCCCAGCACCCTGACCCCCTCACACACACTCCATCACAGTCACCCTGACCAACTCAAACTCACCCTCACACTCACTCCATCACTGACACCCAGACCCCCTCACATTCACTCTATCACTGTCACCCTGACTCCCTCACACTCACTCCATCACCGTCACCCTGACACCCTCACATTCACTCTATCACTATCACCCTGACCCCCTCACATTAACGCCATCACCCTCACACTGACGCCAGAAAACTCACTCTAGCACCGTCACCGTGACACCCTCACACTCACTCCATCACCCTCACACTGACCCCAGCAAACTTCACCACTCACACTCACTCCATCCACGTCACACTAAACCCCTCGCACTCACTCCATCAATGTCTTCCAGACCCCCTCTCACTCACTCCGTCACCGTCACCTTTAACCCCTCACACTCATTCCATCGCCGTCACCCTGACCCGCTCACACTCACTCCATCACTGTCACCCTGACTCTCTCACACTCACTTCATCACCATCACCCTGACTGCCTCACACTCACTCCATCACTGTCACCCTGTCCACTTCACACTCAGTCAATCACCGACTCACTGACCGCCTCACACTCACTCCATCACCCTCACCCTGACTCGCTGTCACTCACTGCATCACCCTCACACTGACGCCAGAAAACTCACTCTAGCACGGTCACCGTGACACCCTCACACTCACTCCATCACCCTCACACTGACCCCAGCAAACTCACTCTATCACCATCACACTGGCCCCCTCACACTCATTCCGTCACCGTCAGCACGACCCCCTCACACTCACTCCATCATTGCCACTCTGACAACCTCACACTCACACTATCCCTGTCACCCTTAACACCTCACACTCACTCCATCGCCGTCACCCTGACCCCCTTAACAATCACTCCATCACTGTCATCCTGACTCTTTCACACTCCCTTCATCACCATCAGCCTGACCCCCTCACACTCAATCACAGACACACTGGCCCCCTCACACTCACTCCATCATTGTCCCCTTTATCCACTCACTCTCACTCCATCACTGTCACTCTTAACGGCTCACACTCACTCCATCCACGTCACACTTAACCCCTCACACTCACTCCATCATTGCCATCCTGACAACCTCACACTCACTATCACTGTCACCCGAAACACCTCACACTAACTGCATCGCCGTCACTCTGACCCCCTTAACAATCACTCCATCAATGTCACCCTGACTCTCTCACACTCACTTCATCACCATCACCCTGACCCCCTCACACTCACTCCATCACCGTCACCCTGACCCCCTCACACTCACTCCGTCACCGTCAGCATAAAACCCTCACATTCACTCCATCACCGTCACCCTGACATCCTCACACTCACTCCATCACCGTCACACTGACCCCCTCACACTCACTCTATCAGTGTCACCCTGACCCCCTCACAATCACTCTATCACTGTCTCACTGATTCCCTAACACTCACTCCATCACCATTCCCCTGAGCCGCTCACACTCACTCCATCACCGTCACCCTAACCCCCTCACACTCTCTCCCCCAAAATCACCCTGATGCCCTCACACTCACTCCATCATTGCCACCCTGACAACCTCACTCTCACACCATCACCGTCACCCTTAACACCTCACACTCACTCCATCGCTGTCACCCTGACCCCCTTAACAATCACTCCAACACTGTCACCTTGACTCTCTCACACTCACTTCATCACCATCAGCCTGACCCCCTCACCCTGACTCTATCGCAGTCACCATGGCCCCCTCACACTGTCTCCATCATTGTCCCCTTCATCCACTCACACTCACCCCTTTCCAGTCACACGTATCCCCTTACACTCACTCCATTCACGTCACCTTTAACCCCTCACACTCACTCCATTGCCGTCACCCTGACCCGCTCACACTCACTCCATCTCTGTCACCCCGACCCCCTCACTCTCACACCAGCGCCGTCACTCTTAACCCCTCACACTC
>NW_025212697.1:27250-28066 GCF_004010195.1 Chiloscyllium plagiosum | reverse complement strand
GCCGGCCTGCTGGTGGAGCTGTCCCCGGAGGCCTCTCTCTCTCTCTGTGTGTGAGTGAGTGACAGTCCCAGTGCCGGCCTCCTGGTGGAGCTGTCCCCGGAGGCCCCTCTCTCTCTGTGTGAGTGACAGTCCCAGTGCCGGCCTGCTGGTGGAGCTGTCCCCGGAGGTCCCTCTCTCTCTGTGTGAGTGAGTGACAGTCCCAGTGCCGGCCTGCTGGTGGAGCTGTCCCCGGAGGTCCCTCTCTCTGTGTGTGAGTGAGTGACAGTCCCAGTGCCGGCCTGCTGGTGGAGCTGTCCCCGGAGGCCCGGTCTCTGTGTGTGAGTGACAGTCCCAGTGCCGGCCTGCTGGTGGAGCTGTCCCGGAGGCCCCTCTCTCTGTGTGAGTGAGTGACAGTCCCAGTGCCGGCCTGCTGGTGGAGCTGTCCCCGGAGGCCCGGTCTCTGTGTGAGTGAGTGACAGTCCCAGTGCCGGCCTGCTGGTGGAGCTGTCCCCGGAGGCCCCTCTCTCTCTGTGTGAGTGAGTGACAGTCCCAGTGCCGGCCTGCTGGTGGAGCTGTCCCCGGAGGCCCCTCTCTATCTGTGGAGGCGGGTCCTGGGGCCTGGGGACGGTACGGGTCGGGTCGGGCCGGGCCTGGAGGGGCCGAGTGTCCGGGGAGACACACGGAGAGAGGGAGCGGGAGGATGGTGGGCTCGCTGTTCCGGTGTGTGTGTGGGCCCAGGCTCAAGAGGATCCACCGGGGGACGGACAGCCCGGTAAGGACCGGGGACCGGGGCCCGGGGGCGGGGCCGGGGGCGGGGGCAGGGGGCCCGGGCCGGGG
>NW_025212697.1:11781-26649 GCF_004010195.1 Chiloscyllium plagiosum | reverse complement strand
CTCCCCCCTCCCTCTCTTCCCCCTTTTCGGTGGGTCTTTGTGGACCTGTTTGGCCGAAGGCCCTGTTTCCATGCTGTTAGGGAATCTCTAATCTAAGTCGGGTGAAGGAGAATCCCAAGGCAGCCTATTGACATGTTAAAACCTAGAGGATAACTTGGGAGGAGGTAGGAAGGAACTCAGGATGAGGGTGAGATCCTAAGTGGGTAATTTGCGACAGTGTGTGCACCAGCAGGATACGGAGGATAGTGAGATTAGTGTGGAGTGTGCTAATATGCTCGGGCATTTCGAGATCAAGAAAGAAGTGGTGTTGGATCTCTTAAAGAACGTTGAGGTGGCTGAGTCCACAGGGCCTGCTGAAGTTATTGAGAGAGGCAAGAGAGGAGATTGCTGGGGCTTTGATTGCTGGATCTCTGTACCCTCACTAGCCACTGGAGAGGTCCCAGAGGACTTGGCAAGTACCTCTGCTCAAAAAGGGAATTAGGGACAATCCAAAAAAGTATAGACCAGTGGGTCTCATCAGTGGTTGGGAAGCTATCGGATAGAGTTCTTTGGGAAAGATTTTACGCACATTTGGAATAGCATGGCCTAATCCGGGGCAGTCAGCATGGCTTTGTGCAGCTCTTCCTGATGAAGGGCTTTTGCCTGAAACGTCGATTCTCCTGCTCCTCGGATGCTGCCTGACCTGCTGCGCTTTTCCAACACCACACTCTCGACTCTGACCTCCAGCATCTGCAGTCCTCACTTTCGCCTTTGGCTTTGTGCAGGTCCAGTCTAACTAATGTGATTGAGTTTTTCAAGGAGGTGACGAAGATGTTTGATCGGGGAGAGCCGTAGATGTCTGAATGGATTTTAGTAAGGTTTTCCACATGGTCCACAGTGGAATCCACGGTGACTTGGCTGAATTGCCTTGCCCACAGAGAACAGAGGGTAGTGGAAGGGAGGTCTGTGTTCTGCAGGGATCTGGACTGGGACCTCTGCTGTTTGTGATATACATAAATGACTTGGATGAAAATGTAGATGGGTGAGTTAGTAAGTTTGCAGACGATACAAAGATCAGTGGAGTTGTGGATAATGTAGAAGGCTGCCAAAGGATCGAGTGGGAAATATATCAGTTGCAGATATGGACAGAGAAATGACAGATGCCGTTTAATCTGGGTCAGTGTGAGGTGCTGCACTTCGGGAGATCAAATGTTCAGGAAAAGTTAATGGCAGGACCCTGTACAGTGTTCATGTACAGAGGATTTTGGGGTTTAAGTCCATAGCTTCTGAAAGTGGCCATGCAAGGAGTTAGGGTGGTAAAGGTGGTGTATGGCATGCTTGCCTTTATTGGTCAGGGAATTGAGTACAAGAGTCAGCATGTCATGTTGTAGCTTAATCAGGCTTTGGTTAGGCCGCACTGAGAGTATTGTGTTCAATTCTGGTCACCACATTCCAGCAAGGATGTGGGGGCTTTGGAGAGGGTGCAGGAGGGGTTAGGATGCTCCCAGGATTAGAGGGTATGAGCTGTAAGGAGAGGCTGGAAAAACCCTGGAGTGATGGAAGCTGAGGGGAGACGTGATAGAAGTTTATAAAATTGAGATGCACAAAGGGTTGATGGTCAGAATCTCTTTCCCAGAGTTGGGATGTCTAAAACTAGGCTGCATGCATTTAAGGTGAGAGGGGGAAAGTTCAAAGGAGACCTGAGGGACAAGTTTTCTTTTACACTGAGGGTGTTCGGGGTGTGGAACCCGCTGCCAGGGGCGGTGATGGAGACAGACGTGATGGCGGGGTTTAAGGGGCTTTCAGATAAGCACATGCATGTGCTGTTCCTCTGCTGTACTGTTCTATACTGTGTCAGCCAACTCTGTGTCCATGTGTATGTAGACACGCGCACACGTGTGTATGTAGACACGCGCACACGTGTGTATGTAGACACGCGCACACGTGTGTATGTAGACACGCGCACACGTGTGTATGTAGACACGCGCACACGTGTGTATGTAGACACGCGCACACGTGTGTATGTAGACACGCGCACACGTGTGTATGTAGACACGCGCACACGTGTGTATGTAGACACGCGCACACGTGTGTATGTAGACACGCGCACACGTGTGTATGTAGACACGCGCACACGTGTGTATGTAGACACGCGCACACGTGTGTATGTAGACACGCGCACACGTGTGTATGTAGACACGCGCACACGTGTGTATGTAGACACGCGCACACGTGTGTATGTAGACACGCGCACACGTGTGTATGTAGACACGCGCACACGTGTGTATGTAGACACGCGCACACGTGTGTATGTAGACACGCGCACACGTGTGTATGTAGACACGCGCACACGTGTGTATGTAGACACGCGCACACGTGTGTATGTAGACACGCGCACACGTGTGTATGTAGACACGCGCACACGTGTGTATGTAGACACGCGCACACGTGTGTATGTAGACACGCGCACACGTGTGTATGTAGACACGCGCACACGTGTGTATGTAGACACGCGCACACGTGTGTATGTAGACACGCGCACACGTGTGTATGTAGACACGCGCACACGTGTGTATGTAGACACGCGCACACGTGTGTATGTAGACACGCGCACACGTGTGTATGTAGACACGCGCACACGTGTGTATGTAGACACGCGCACACGTGTGTATGTAGACACGCGCACACGTGTGTATGTAGACACGCGCACACGTGTGTATGTAGACACGCGCACACGTGTGTATGTAGACACGCGCACACGTGTGTATGTAGACACGCGCACACGTGTGTATGTAGACACGCGCACACGTGTGTATGTAGACACGCGCACACGTGTGTATGTAGACACGCGCACACGTGTGTATGTAGACACGCGCACACGTGTGTATGTAGACACGCGCACACGTGTGTATGTAGACACGCGCACACGTGTGTATGTAGACACGCGCACACGTGTGTATGTAGACACGCGCACACGTGTGTATGTAGACACGCGCACACGTGTGTATGTAGACACGCGCACACGTGTGTATGTAGACACGCGCACACGTGTGTATGTAGACACGCGCACACGTGTGTATGTAGACACGCGCACACGTGTGTATGTAGACACGCGCACACGTGTGTATACCCCCACTGAGGGGGCAGATTCCCACCCATCCCCCCCACCCCCACTGAGGGGGCAGATTCCCACCCATCTGTACTGTCTGAGGTGTAATTGAGGGTTTATGACGGGAGGTAGATGGTTATGTGGAAAGGAAGATTGTCCAGGGTTATTGACAGTGGAATGACACTAATTGAAATGCTCACTCCGAGTTTGAGCACTGATGTGATGGGCTGAAAGGCCTCCTGTCCTGGAGCTGTTGTGTGGTGTTGTAAATACCTTCAGGGGGGTGAATATTCAGAGCAGCTGGAGTGTCCAAATGGGTAAACACACGAGGTGATTAGGAAGCTCAGGAGCAGGTCGGACTTTACTCCGAGTGCCAGGAATACAGAGACCTTCCACCAATTCCGTTGGCCTTGGGTGGGTCCACACCTGAAGTAAAGTTTTAGTCTCAGTATTTCTGGGGATGGGAACGCCATCAATGGAAGTGGGAATAGACCGTTCGGCCCCTCTTTCCTGCCCTGAGCATTCACAATGGCCGTGTATAAGTCAGCAGCACTGTTTCGCCTGAGGGTCTGCAAACCCCCCCCCGTGGAAATCAGTTCCTGCCCCCCCTCTGTCCCTGTTCCTAACTAGAACATTTCAATTGATTTGCCCCTCGATCTTCTGAGCCGCTGGGATATGACCCCATGTTGTGGAATTCTGTGCTCCCAGCTCCCACAGCTGCTCTCGATGTCTCGAAGCTCCCCCCTCAAAGCCTGACTGTGTGTTTTCTCCCACCCTCTCTCTGCTGTTGAGAAAGAACAGCGTTCTGTTGATCTCTGGCCCTGAAGCAGATGACGTCACCGCTGTCCACTTGGATACCCAGTTGCCCTGGTTTTGTCCGTTTCCCGAACCCACTGGTGCCCCTGTAACTCCGACCTCCAACTGCTGTTCATCTTTATGTTATTTCGATGTTAGAGCCCTGTACCCTCGGGATACTGTCCTGTCTGAGGCATTGGCAGCCGTACTGTGGAGGCTGGAGAGCAGGTGTGTCAGGAAACAGAAACCCCAAGCCACCACTTCCACTCCCCCCAATCTCTGACCCGACCCCCAGATACTCCCCCTGCCTGATGTTAAAACTCTGTGACCCACCCCCCCTACCCAGTCCTCCCAGGCCTCCTGCTCTCTCAGCACCTCTGCCAAAGGAAGCTCAGATACAGGCCCTTCAGCCCACCATGTCCATCCACGGTAACCCCATTTCCCTGCACTTGGCCCATATCCCTCTAATCCTTCCCTATCCGTGTGTCTGTCCAGATGCCTTTTAAATGTTGTTAATGTACCCGCCTCAACCACTTCCACTGGCAGCTCATTCCATCTGTGTACCACCCTCTGGGTAAAACAAGTTGTCCATCAGGTTCCCTTTTATTCTTTCCCCTCGAACCTTAACCTGATGCCCTTCAGTCCTCTATTTCCCCAACCCTGAGTGTATTCACCCTATCCCTGCCTCTCACGATGTTATACATCTCTATAAGGCCCCCCCTCAGTCTCCTACGCTCTAATGAGAATAGTCCTAGCTTGTCTAACCTCTGCTAATAACGCAGTCCCTTGAGTCCTGGCAACATCCCTGTAAATTCCTTCTGCACTCTTTCCACTTTAATAACATCCTCCCTATAGCACGTTGACCAAAACCGAACGCAATCCTCCCAAGTGTGGCCTCACCAACGTCCTGTACAACTGCAACATAACTTCCCAACTTCAATACTCAGTGCCCTGCCTGATGAGGGCCAGTCTTTCACAAGCCTTCCTTCCCTGCTCTGTCTACCCGCGACTCTGTGGTGTTGGCTGGTTTTGTAAGGCTGGCTGTAACCTTCCTCAGAGATGACTGTTTTCTTTTCCCATCTTTCCTTCCTTAGGCTGGCTTTTACTACCAACCCAGGGCCCTTGAGAAACACTCAGACAGCATCCTTGGATGGGTAAGTCTAACATGAATCTCGCTCGTTCCTCCGTGAGGTGACATCGCGATCGAAGGGTCACGGTGAGGTGGGGGATGGCAGCAGAGCGGGGAGTGGAGCCTGAGATGGGATTGGGTCAAAGGCAGAGGTGAATGGAGTTAGGGTGCAGAGCGGGCTGACGGGCCAAATGGCCGACCCCTCTTGTGTGCCCGCAGTTCTCCTCCCCCTGCCCCCCCACCTCCGGTGGAGCCATTCTTATCCACTCGGGCAGTCCCTTGTGTTTCTGTTTGGATTGGGTCGGCTGCTCAGGCTGATGTTTTCATTCGGCCAACATTGATTTGTGGGCAGTGCTGAGAGAGTCATCCTGAGGGTGGGGGGGGAGGGTTAGAGTCACTCAGGGGTGAAAAGGATCCGTGGGCTGGCTCTTGGAAAAGATTGAGTTTGATGGTGGGGGGTGGGGGGGGAGGAATCCTGTGACTGTGTTTCTTTTGGGGAGCTTGTATCACCGTGCAAGTGTCCCTGGTGGGAGAGGGAGAGGTCAGTGGTGTTCCACCTGGGAAACCAGTCATCTTTGTCATAGAGTCACAGAGGTTTACAATATGGAAACAGGCCCTTCAGCCCAACTTGTCCATGCCTGCCCAGTTTTCCCAATTTAAACTCGTCCCATTTGCCTGTGTCTAGTCTGTATCCCTCCGTTCCTGTCCCATCCATGTACCTGTCCAAATGTTTCTGAAATGACCGAATTATACTCTCCTTCAGCACTACCTCTGGCAGCCTGTTGTGGGCACTCCCCACCCTCTGTGTGAAAACGTTGTCTCTCTGGACCCTTTTTTGTCTCACCCCTCTCACCTTAGACCTCTGCCCTCAGGTTTTCGACTCCCCGACCCTGGGGGAAAGCTGTCCGCTATCTACCTTATCCAAGCCCCTTATGGTTGTATAGACCTCTGTAAAGGTCCCACGCTGAAGGGGCAGAGAGAGACCCAGTCTATCCAGCCTCTCCTTGTAACTCTCTCACCTTCCCGTTCAGGTTGCATCCCAACTCCCTGCGAGACTCTTTCTGGTTTAATCAGGTCCTTTCTGTAGTGGTGTGCAGGCAACCTCCTGCAGTGTCACAGGGGCTAGGAGGAGGCCACTCAGCCCAACAGACCTCTGCCATTTTCCTGCAATACCCCCCCCCATCCTTGTTAACCTTCGACCTCTGCATTGACCGACAACGTGTTCCCATCAGTTCCCACCGGTTCCATTAACCTTTTTTCCATCACATGGTCAGTCTCATTTCCCCCCTCCCTTTGCTGCTGTGATTCCTGTTGCACATCTTTGATCAGGGATGTGATACTGGTGCATCTCTTGCGTGGCTTTGTGCAGAGCTGAGCTGTGAGTGCTTGGGATCTGTCACAGTGTGGGGATCGCGCGTTCACAAGCCCACCCCTCTCCAGGAGTGGGTGGACCAATGCTTTGTGAGCTGTCGTTGGGTATTCCCATTGGCAGTGTGCTGATCTGACAGTTAGACACACAGGTGAAGCTGGGCAGGAGTGACCTTGTTTATACCAAGACCAGATCCTGTCTTCGCTGTGTGATTCAGGGATATTCCCAGGCTGTAAGAGATCTGAATTTTCCAGTAACCTTTCCACACGGTATCGCCCAGGGGGTTACCACCCTTGCTGACGAGGTTTTGTTTTCAAATCCCAACCGAGAGATTTCAGGTTTCAGCTGGTCTGAAGCACTACGTTCCAGGACTGAGGGAGTACAGCTGTGTGGGTGGACCCTGCTAAATGTGTCATAGAGTCATAGAAATGTACAGCCCAGAAACAGATCCTTCAGTCCAACCCATCCACACTGACCAGATAGCTCGAACCTAATCTAGCCCCATTTGCCAGCACTTGGTCCATATGTCTTGTCTTTGCTTGTTTTACCAAAATGTAATGCCTCGCATTTATCCAGGTTCAACTCCATCTGCCACTCTTCAGCCCATTCACCCGATTAGAGTCATAGAGATGTACAGCACAGAACCAGACCCTTCGGCCCAACCCGTCCAAGCCGACCAGATATCCCAACCCAATCTAGTCCCACCTGCCAGCACCCGGCCCATATCCCTCCAAACCCTTCCTATTCATATACCCATCCAGATGCCTTTTAAATGTTGTAATTGTACCAGCCTCCACCACATCCTCTGGCAGCTCATTCAAATACCAGCCTCTGTGTGAAAAAGTTGCCCCTAAGGTCTGTGATATTAACCCAGGCTGTCTCAGACGGATATCGTCAATGACTCCCAGTTTGGGTCCTGCCACGGTCATTCAGCTCCTGACCTCATTACAGCCTTGGTTCAATCATGGACAAAAGAGCTGAATCCCGGAGGGGAGAGGAGAGGAGAGGAGTGGGACAACCTTTGACATCAAGGCTGCATTCAACCAAGTATGGCATCAAGGAGCCTGGGCAAAATTGGAATCAATGGGTATCGGGGGCAGACTCTCCGCTGGTCAGAGTCATACCCGGCACATGGGAAGATTTCAAAACTAGGGGACATATTTTAAAGGTGGGAGGAGAAAGATTTAAAAAGGACATGAGAGGCATGTGGTTCACATTTGGAATGAACTTCCTGAGGAAGTGGTGGATGTGGGGACAGTTACAACCTTTAAAAGACATTTGGATAAGGATGTGAATGGGAAAGGTTTGGAGGGATATGGGCCAGAGGCAGGTAGGTGGGACTGGTGTAGTTTGGGGTTATGGTCGGCACGGACGGTTGGGCCGAAGGGTCTATATGACTGAATGATTCCTCAGACAGCACCTTCCAAACCAACGGCCACTTCCATCGAGAAGGACAAGGGGCAGCAGGTCCATGGGAACACCAGCCCCTGCAAGTTCCTCTCCGAGCCCCTCCCCATCCTGGCTTGGAATTATATTGGCCGTTCCTTCAGTATCTGCTGAGTTAGCGGAAATCAGGTTTTGGCACAGGCTGAAAGGTGGAAATGTCTCAGACGGTTTTAAGGCTGGATGAGGTTCTAGAGACAGAGATTTGAAAACGAGGATGGGAATTTTGGTCGGGAGGTGGATGGAGTCTGGGGGGAGGTGGGAAGTTTGGATGAGTTCAGGTTTGTGTGAAGGCGGCAGGCTGTCCCAGGAGAACAGGAGACATTGCGCCTGACTGTAACACAAACCCCATTTTACCCAACAGCCGTGTGAATGTGACATGGACTGTCAGCACAACACAGTGGTTTAACACGGTGGTGCTTGTGTGGGGAAATAGGGAAGCCCCATGATCAATCCCTGCTCATTGTGACAAGTGCATTCACCCCGAACAGAAGGTCATGGAGTGTTGCACTGAGCCCTGGGCCGGGAAGAAAGGGAATTCACAAAAACCCCATTAATAGTAAAAGTTAAGGAAAATCTGTGCTTACCGAATGTTTAACAGCTTCTGGGAGCAGCAATACTCCAAAGTACAAGAGTCTGTAGATTAAAAAACACAATGTGCTGGGAAACTCAGCGAGTCCAGCAGTATAAAGTGCTGAGGTCCTTCAGCCCATAGTGTGTGTGCTGGCAAAACGATTCCAAATCCTGCCTTGTCCCACTTGGCCCAGAGCGTTCGGTGTTCCCGGTGAGTTATTGACGGAGGTGAGGTCAGGGTGCGGCTTTCCAGCCTGTCCCTAGCTGCACAGGCTTGTTGTTGGGGGGGGGGGTGAGGGACTGTTCCTCCTCCTCCTCCTAACCTCTCTCAGGCTGGGGAGACCATGGGTTAGGGTGGGGTGGGGTGTTGTGGTCCGGGTGCAGGGTGGAGGGGTGGTGTTGGTGAGGGTCTGTGTTAACTAACTCTGTCAGTAACTGTCCATGTACAGAACATAACTCCCTAGCGACACTGATGGATGCTGAGTGTTGGGGCATTGTCGCTGGCTTCTTCAAGTGAAACCTGTGACCTTGCGACAGCACTACGGATTGTTTTGAGCTAACTTCTGTCTCTTGTGTTGTGTGCAGGCCTACATCCTGTGGAGTGTATCCTACTACACGTCCCCATTATTACTGCTTTACTGCTACAAGAAAGGTAAGGTCCTGACTGAAACCTTGCTGTGTTTACCCAGCCAGTGGGTAGTGACCGATAGGGACTGTCTGACAGCCTCCAGGTGGAGTGGAGTCAGTACGAAATCCTCTTTCTCTTGCTGCATACCATCTTAGCGAGACACAAAGAGAGGACGTTCAACCCATTGTACCAGTGCTGGCCCCTTTTCAGGAACTGTCCAAAACATTCTGACCTTGCCTCCCTCTCTGTCTCTGTAGCCCCTGCTGCTTTATGCCCAGTGCTATAGAGTCATACAGCACGGAAACAGGCCCTTCGGCCCAACCAGTTCATCTTGACCATGGTCCCAAACTAAACTAGTCCCACCTGCCTGCTCCTGCCCCATATCCCTCCAAACCTTTCCTATCCATGTCCTTATCCAAATGTCTTTTAAACATTGTAACTGTGTCCACATCCACCACTTCCTCAGGAAGGTCATTCCACACACGGACCACCCTCTGGGTAAAAAAAAATGTCTCCCTCGTCTTTTTAAAATCTCTCTTCTCTCACCTTGAAAATGTGCCCCCTCGTTTTGAAATCTCCAATTCTAGGGAAAAGACAGCTACCATTAACTCTCTGTATCCCTTCATTATTTTATAAACTTCACTTGGGTCACCTCTGAACCTCCTACGCTCCACTGAAAAAAGTCCCAGTCTATCCAGTCTTTCTTTATAACTCAAACCCTCCACTCCTGGCAACATCCTGGTAAATCTCTTCTGAACCCTCTCCAGTCGAATGATATCCTCCCGCTAACAGGGTGACCAGAATTATATACATTGTTCCAGAAGAGACCTCATCAAAGTCCTGTACAACCACAATGTGACGTCCCAACCCCTATACTCAAAATGTCTGAGCAATGAAGGCGAGCATGTTAAATGCCTATTTAACCAGCCTGTCTGTATGTGACACAAACTTTAGAGAATTATGTACCTGCACCTCGAGGTGCCTCTGTTCTATAACACTAGCCATGGCCCTACATTAATTGTGTAAGCCCAACCCTTGTTTGTTGTAATACCCCACATTTATCCAGCTCTTTGGAAAACAGGGTTCAGTCACATGCTGTTGCCCTTCCAAGCCCCCCCTCTCCGGGTTGGGTTCCAGCCACGGTGTCTCGCTGTGAACTAAACAGAAATCCATACCATCAAAACTTCATCTTCAATTTGCTGGGGAATGACTTTTTGTTACCATTTGAAGGACAGCACACATGTGAAACATTGGTCACACTGAAACCGTGCTGGATTCCACACACCAGGAGCTGAAGGGAATGGGAAAAGGCCATTGGGCCCATTAAATCTGCCCTGATTGTTACCTCCCTGCCTTATCTCCGTATCCCTTGCTATCTGAAACACTGGCAGCACGGCGATAAGGGTGGGGGATTTCCAAAGAGTCAGCAGCCTCTGAGTGTAGAAATCTCGTGTCCCCTGAATGGCCTGTCCCTAACTCGGGTTCTGTTTTCCCCCACCTCCTCTCCTTGAGCCGGGGAAAAGTATCGTGGCTGCATCTCTCCCTGTGAAGCAAGCAGGCAGATGGGTAAATACAGGACCAGCCTGGGAGTTCCCCATAGCCAGACACACCAACACTGAGCACTCAGAGGAGGAGGGCAGTTAGGGATGGCCAATCACACCCCTCCCACAAACCTGCAGCTGTACTGACAGCCTTGTAGCCCCATCCCCAACTGCCCCCACAGAAGGTCGAAGTGAGTGTTGTTAATAAGATGGTGCTTGCTTTTGTTACCTGGGAAGGCTAGTCACTGCTGTGGACTCTGGAGACCAGACTGGGTCAGATGGGAGATTTCCTTTCCTGGGCAGCATGGTGGCTCAGTGGTTAGCACTGCTGCCTCACGGCGCCAGTGTCCCAGGTTCGATTCCAGCCTCAGGTGACTGTCTGTGTGGAGTTTGCACATTCTCCCCGTGTCTGTGTGGGTTTCCTCCGGGTGCTCCGGTTTCCTCCCACAGTCCAACGATGTGCAGGTCAGGTGTTGGCCATGGGAAATTGTCCCATAGTGTTAGGGACATTAATCAGGGGTAAATATAGGGTCGGGGGGGGTTTCTTTTTGGAGGGTGGGTGTGGACTTGTTGGGCCAAAGGGCCTGTTTCCATATTGTAGGGAATCTAATCAAATCTACAAGTGTTCCTGAACCATGTTGTTAGTCTGATAGCGTTCCCCCCCCCCCCCCCCCCCACTCCTCTCGGTTCCATCACAACAAGATGTGAGATTTGTCTGCGGATGCGTTGGAGGTGCTTGGTGATTGGGGTTTGAACTTGTGCCTCTCCAGCATGGTTACAAGTTGAGCACCAGGATTGTGAGATGACCCGTGAGTGGGGGAAGGATTGCACAGGGTCGGTGTTTGTGTCTTTCTCCAGAACGGAGGTGGGCACTTGAATTGCACAAAGCGATGTGGGGGACACGCACCCTCTCGTGGACGAATCTACAACTAGGAAACCACAAATCAAAGAGTGTTATTTGTGAAAGCAGGCAGGAGATGAGGAGAAATGTCTTCCAACGAGTGCAGCTAGAGAGCAGTACCAGAGTTCCTGTAGAAGCACTCTGATAGTGTCACTGAACGTGGGCGAGACCGTGTCTGGAATGCCGTGTTAGTCTTGGACTCCTTATTGAAGGAAGGCCGTAACTTCATCAGAAGCAATCCCAAGAAGGTTCGGCAAGGTTCTGTCTGTATTTACTGTAGTCTTGAGCTCAGGTGCTGAGCGGATTCGCGGGGGTGAATGCTGAAAAGGTGTTTCTCCCCCCCCCTCACTTTTGGGGAGAGATGAGAACAAAGGGCACAGCTTCAAAATGAGATTGGGGGGAAGCTTTCTGAGGGTGATATATCTGCCGGTTTCTTTTCCCCAGAGAGTGGTGGCCGCTGGCTCACTGAGTATGTTTTCAGGCAGAGGATTCCTGACTCACGATGGTCCAAGTGCTGAGGGGCTGAAGTAGCAACCTCCATTGGGCACCTTAGGGGTTAGCATGGCTGCCTCCCTGCGTCAGGGACCCGGGATCGATCCCTGTCTCTGTCGGGTGACTGTGTGGTGTTTGCACATTCTCCCCGTGTCTGCGTGGGTTTCCTCAGGGAGCTCCAGTTTCCTCCCACAGTCCAAAGATGTGCAGGTTAGGGTGGATTGGCCATGGGAAATTGTCCCATGGTGCCCAGGGATGTGCAGGTTAGGGTGGATTGGCCATGGGAAGTTGTCCCATAGTGTCCAGGGATGTGTAGGTTAGGGTGGATTGGCCATGGGGAATTGTCCCATAGTGTCCAGGGATGTGCAGGTTAGGGCGGATTGGCCATGGGAAATTGTCCCATAGTGCCCAGGGATGTGTAGGTGAGGGTGGATTGGCCATGGGGAATTGTCCCATAGTGTGCAGGTTAGGGCGGATTGGCCATGGGAAATTGTCCCATAGTGCCCAGGGATGTGCAGGTTGGGGTGGATTGGCCATGGGATATTGTCCCATCGTGCCCAGGGATGTGCAGGTTAGGGTGGATTGGCCATGGGAAATTGTCCCATTGTGCCCAGGGATGTGCAGGTTAGGGTGGATTGGCCATGGGAAATGCAGTCACAGGGATAGGGTGGTTTGCACTTCAGAGGGTTAGTGTAGACTCGATGGGCCGAATGTCCTCTATCTGCACTGTCAGGATTCAGTGGTTGTCACTGGAGTTGGAACTGCTAGGTTGTAGAGCGTGGCCTGAATGACTTGCTCCTGCTCCTCAGGAAGAAAACCAGATGGAAGTTCCCTGGTCAGAAAACCGAGCTGATGGAATAGGAGGAGATTCAAGGTTGGCATTGCCCTCTGGGCCGAATGGACTCTTTGTATGCTGTTTATTGTGTGTGTGTGTGTGTGTGTGTGTGTCGGGGATCGCCTGGACCAAGTCACAGTCTGAAAATGCTGTCGTCTCTCTGCTCTTGTTTGTTTAGGTTACATTGTCATGTCGAAGATTCTCCCAGTGACGTCATATGCAAGTCTCCTCCTGCTGGTGCTGACTGGGGTGGTCTGCCTCCGAGGTAGGACAGTTTCTGTTCGATATCACTCCGCTGCATCCCCCCGGCCAGAGGATGCCCGTCCTCTTGCAGTGGGGGTTGGTCCAGTTCAGTTACCGGCCAGTGCTGGCCTGAGGATGTTGACGTGCAGCCAGAAGCTATTGGGATTCCCATCATGTCCGTTCCCCAGTGGCCTTCAGTTTCAAATCCCCCTTCGAGGATCCCTTCGCGAGCAGAGATGTGGTCTGCCAGTGGCTTTTCAAATCTCTCTCGGTTTGATGCGAGTGTTTTCAGAGGAAAGAGAAAGAGGGGCTGATGCTGGGCAAGTCTTTCTTCCCTCTGACAGAGCGGATTATTGCTCCCACTCACCAGGTCATGCCACCTTCCTCTCCAAGTCCTGTAGGCTCAGGGATTCCAGTTGAGCTGCTGATGCCATTTACAGATGGAACCATTTTCCCCGCTAGAGCCAGTCCTGTTTAATTTCCAAAACACCCCAGGTGTATGCCCACATCCAGTGGATAATGGTATTCTCAATGAATGTTTCCGATAACCCAGCCTGGCTGGTGAATGTGACGTTAATGTGTTGCACTGTTGGCGAGCTCTGGATAAACCCGAGTTGCGGTTCTAATGGTCGGTTGTTTATTTTCCCCTGCTGCCGAGGTGTGGGTCGCTGGACCAATCCCGAGTATGTGCAGTTTATCAGTGTCTTGGAGGAAACCAAGCGAAACAACACAGCAGAGAACAAGGTAACCTGCCGGCTGCCCCTGTGAGTACAGAAATCCCGACTCTCCCTCTGCAGCAGGCCCTGGTTTTCATCTCTGCTGACACGGTGCGGTGGGGGTTAAGGTGGGGTTAAGCACGCTTACCCTCATCACTCAAACCTTCGAGTGCAAGAGTTGGGATGTCACGTTGACGTTGTACAGCACGTTCTGGAGTACTTCGCCAGTTCTGGTCGCCCTGATACACTTGGAGAGTGTTCAGAACGGTTTCACCAGGATGTTGCTGGGAACGGAGGCTGAGAGTTATACAATAAACTGGATAGGCTGGGGCTTTCCCCACTGGAGTGTAGGAAGTTGAGGGGCGACCTTATCGAGGTTTATAAAATCATGAGGGGCACAGAGAGTGTTAATAGTAGGTGTCTATCCCCTAGGATGGGGGATTTCAAGACGAGAGAGAGCCCATTTTTAAGGAGAGAGATTAAATCAAAGACATGTGGGGCAATCTTTATTGCACAGCGCGGTTCGTGTGTGGAATGAACTTCCTGAGGAAGTGGTGGATGTGGGTACAGTTATAGAACATAGATCCTGATGATGACTTACAGTGTGGAAACAGGCTGTTCGGCCCAACAAGTCCACACTGACGCTCCGAAGGGCAACCCAGCCAGACCCATTCCCCTACATTTACCCCTTCACCTAACACTACGGCCAATTCCCCATGGCCAATTCACCCTAACCTGCACATTTTTGGATTGTGGGAGGAAACCGGAGCACCCGGAGGAAACCCACGCAGACACGGGGAGAATGTGCAAACTCCACACAGACAATCACCTGAGGCGGGAATTGAACCTGTGTCTCTGGCGTTGTGAGGCAGCAGTGCTAACCGCTGTGCCACCATGCCGCCTATAGAACATAGAACAATACAGCGCAGAACAGGCCCTTCGGCCCTCAATGTTGCGCTGACCTGTGAACTATTCTCAGCTCGTCCCCCTACACTATCCCATCATCATCCATGTGCTTATCCAAGGATTGTTTAAATCTCCCTATGTGGCTGAGTTGACTACATTGGCAGGTATGGCATTCCACATCCTTACCACTCTCTGCGTAAAGAACCTGC
>NW_025212697.1:0-8700 GCF_004010195.1 Chiloscyllium plagiosum | reverse complement strand
CTACACCTCCGGTTCCCATCCCCCTGCTGAGCTAGTTTAAACCCACCCGAATAGCACCAGCAAATTTCCCACCCAGTACATTAGTACCCTTCTGGTTGAAGTGAAGGCCGTCCTGTTTGTACAGGTCCCACCTTCCCTAGAATGAGTCCCAATTATTCAAAAACCTGAAACCCTCCCTCCTGCACCCATCCTTCTAGCCATGTGTTCAGCTGATAGCTCTCCCTATTCCTTGCCTCGCTATCACATGGCACGGGTGGAAAACCAGAGATAACAACTCTGTTTGTTTTAGCTCTCAGCTTCCACCCTAGCTCCCTGAAATCCTGCCTTACATCCCTATCCCTCTTTCTCCCAATGTCATTGGTACCGACATGGACCACGACTTGGGGCTGGTCACCCTCTCCCTTCAGGACCCCAAAGATACGATCCGAGACATCACGGACCCTGGCACCTGGGAGGCAGCACACCAACCGCGAGTCTCGTTCGTTCCCTACAAACCTTCTATCTACAATGTTTAAAAGACATTTGGATCAGTACACTGCGAGGAAAGGTTGAGAGGGATATGGGCCAGGAGCAGGCAGGTGGGACTAGTTTAGTTTGGGATTAGGAATAGCATGGACTGGTTGGGCTGAAGGGTCTGTGTCTGTGCTGTATGAGTCGATGGTGAAAGTACCACGGTGATTTGACAGCATTGTCCTGCTGTCAGGCTGACAGTTGGAAAAGGGGCTCTTCCACCCAGTTAAGGACACATTATAAAATTAACTCAGGGGATGGGGTGTGACAACACAGCGGAAACCCCTCTGCTCATTAAACCAAACCCACAGAAAAGCTCACCTCGCTTCATAACCTTTAAAGTAGGAGGGACAGAGAACTACCCAAATTCCACTATTTAACAAAAATATCCATTTTATTCTTCAATGCTACAAGTGAACATTAAACAACAACTACTTACAACACTAAGCCACCTTTTTCTTCAAGATTTGTTATCTCCCTCTGACTCTGCAACAATATACTGATCCAATAGCGCCCCTGTTAAATTTACAGCAACTTAATTATCCAAGCCAGACAGTGGCTGTCACCTCTGGTGTCGAACTCCCTCTGACTGTTGATCTCCCTGGGTCATCTGCAATCTGCAGAGATGTTTCACATGTAAAAGGGTACCTTTGACAGTGAGTGTGGTGAATAGTTGTCTTTCAAGGGCAGTTGATGTTCTTTCTGGCTAACTGTCCAAAATGAATGCTTTTATATATCCCAAACATCGGATCGTCTCATTTGTTCGATGTTGTCAAAACAGCAACATTCAAATGCAATTGGATTTTAGTATCTTGGGGCATAATTTAAACTGGTTACATTCGAACTGCTGTGAAAACAGCTGAAATATCTAGGTTAAAGCAAAATGTTACATCTTTCCATTTTCCAGCACACACTGTTCCTGCGAGTCAGTCACATGACAGGTCCTTGCCAGCTTTCAGTCTCTCTCAAAGGTACAGTGCACCCCTTCAACTTCATAACAGTGAGCATCAGTGGTCAGGCCAGCACACATTCCTCAGAGGATAATTGAGAGTCACCCCCATTGCTGTGGGTCTGGAGTCACATGCAGGCCAGACCAGGTAAGGATGACAGTGTCCTTCCCTAAAGGGCATTAGTGAACCAGATGGGTGTTTGTGACATTCGAACACTGGATTCCTGGTCATCGTTGGACACTTCATTTTTTTACTGAATTCAGGTTTAGAATGACCTCAGGTCGCACCATCTGCTGTGGTGGGATTTGAACCTGGGTCCCCTGAGCGTTACCTGCCTCACTGGATTAACCCTCCAGCGATAGTGCACGATGTCATCGTCATCCCTTATGGCAGCTGTGTGATCACTGTAGATTCTAGTAAAAACCTGACCCGGTTCACCAACCTCCTTCTGGAAATCTGCCATTCTTGCCCGGTCTGGCCCACATGTGACTCCAGTCCATCACAGCAACGTGGTTAACTCCTCCCTACTCCTCTGAGCTGGTTCTAGCAAACCGCTCAGTCCAAGGGGCAGTTAGGGACTGGCGAAGAATTTTAAAAAAAACATCTTGGCCTTAGATGTCTTCGGTCTGTAACTGTCAAGTGGAGGAAAATCCCAAAGGTTAGCCACATTCCGAGTCAGAAATTTCCGTAAGACCGTGACTCCCTCCTCCTCACATCACAGAGGGGTGGGGGCTTACCCCTCAGCCTCTGCTCCCTCTCCCCCCCTCAAAGAATTTAATTTAACACTATGTCCTTGTAAACTTTAGAGAGCTTTGACCCATTCCAGACAATGTAACCCAGTGGTACCATTCTCTCATCCCTAGAATCGATCTGATCATGCCTTTCTTTGCAATAATTAAAGCAAAATGTTACGTCTGCTGGAAACCTAAGAATACGTGCAGAAATTGGTGGAGGAACTCAGATCTGCGAGGGTTTGAGCTACAGGGAGAGGCTGAACAGGCTGGGGCTGTTTTCCCTGGAGCGTCGGAGGCTGAGGGGTGACCTTATAGAGGTTTATAAAACCATGAGGGGCATGGATAGAGTGAATTGCCGAAATCTTTTCCTCAGGGATGGGGAGTCCAGAACTAGAGGGTATAGGTTTAGGGTGAGAGAGGAAAGATATAAAAGAGACTTAAGGGGCAACTTTTTCACACAGAGAGTGGTATGTGTATGGAATGAGCTGCCAGAGGAAGTGGTGGAGACTGGTACAATTACAACATTTAAGAGGCATTTGGATGGGTATTTGAATAGGAAGGGTTTGGAGGGATATGGGCCGGGTGCTGGCAGATGGGACGAGGTCAGATTGGGATTGTGGATGGGTTGGACCAAAGGGTATGTGTCTGTGCTGTATGAGTCTATGTCAGGCAGCTGGTGTAGAGGGGTGATACAGGGGTAATGTTTCGAGTCTGGACTGACTCTTCTGCAGTGATTGGAAAGTGATGGGGTTTTGTTTAAGAGTACCTTTGGTAAAGACTGGGGTAAGTGGAGCACAGGCTGTGTGGGTTCAGTGCTCATTGGGGTGAAAGGCAAACAGCTGTTGAATGGGGCTAGTTTAAGATGTGAAAGAGGGTCATGGTTAGACCAGGATGGGATATGAGCGAGAGGGACTGAGTGGCTTCCATCAGTTCCCACGGTCCCGTGCCCTTCTGTAGGGTGAGGAAGCTGGAGATTTCTGGTTTTGGCTTGCACCTAGCTCTGTGTCCGCGCGCGTGTGAGTGCCCCCGTGTGTGCACGTGCCTACCCCCGGATCCGTGGGCGTGGGTGTGTGGGCGCGCGTGGGTGTGCGTGCGCGTGTTTGTGTGGGCCTGGGTGTGAGGGCTTGGGCGTGTGTATCGTGGGGACGCCTGGGTGTGCGTGCGTGCACGTATGTGTGTGTGCGGGCGTGCGTGTGTGTGGGGGCAGGCGCGTGTGTATATGTGCGCACGTGTGTGCGCATGCTGTGTCGGGTCAGGTGGCCATGAGCTCCTTGTTCCTTTTTGTGTCTCCGCAGAAGAAACTGGCACATTACAGCTTTGACTTCAGCCATTGGCCTGAAGACTTCCGTTGGGACGAGGTCAGCAGCCAGTAAGTGTCAGAAACATCTCCCCGCGCTGTCCCAAAGTGTCTTTCCGCACTCGGGTCTGTTTGTGGGCAGAGACCCTCCGAGCTGTGATGTGATTATCCCTGTTCAACCCATTGATGGTGAACATCACTGACTGGGTCCAGCCTTTATTGCCCCTGTCCCTAGTTGCCCCCCTTGAGAAGGTGGAGGTGAGCTGCATTTACTGCCCCTGTCCCTAGTTGCCCCCCCTTGAGAAGGTGGGGGGGTGAGCTGCATTTACTGCCCTGTCCCTAGTTGCCCCCTTGAGAAGGTGGGGGTAAGCTGCCTTCTTGAACCGCTGCAGTCCGTTTGCTGTAGGTAGACCCACAATGTTCCTTAGGGAGGGAATTCCAGGATTGGGACCAGGAATAGATTGATGGAGCAGAAATTGGCTGGGTTGGATTTGTCCTGCTCTCTGGGCAGTTTTCCACACAGTGGGTCGATGCTGACGTTAGAGCTGGACTGGAACGGCTTGGGAAGGGCTGTGTTTAGTTCCAGTCCATGGATCTTCAGAGCTCCAGCCAGGCTGGTGTTGGGGGCAATGGCCTTTACAAGACTCGGTAGCAGAGGAATGCACCGAATGGATTGCCGAGCAGCGGCCTCCTCCTGCTGTCTGCACTGGCCTGGCCCGGCCCGACACACCTCGGTAATCCACTGTCCGGCATGCTGCGGTCCCCACTGAGCTCTCCCTTTCTTCCCGTCCCAGGAAGGACCATCGATCAGAGAAGCAGAGAAAGGTGGGAGTTCCTCTGTTGAAGCCTGAGGTGAAATCCGGAGGGACGACTGGGTCCAGCCTGTTCACTCAGATCTTCAGCCTGCCCTGCCAGGTTATCGGGTAAGCTCCTCACACGACCACCGCAGAGGCTGTGTACTCCAGTCAGCTGTCTAGCCCACACTGCTCCCGCCTCTGATCCACCCACACTTCCTCCCAAGCATGTCTGGATATGTGTGCATGCGTGTGTGTCTGTGTGCGTGTATCTATATGTATGTGTCCGTATGCGTGCACGCGTGTCGGTACACAAGTGCAGGTGCCCATATGCATAAACGTGCGCGTTGGCATCTGCATAGGCGCGTGCACATATAAGTGTGTGTGTGTACCTGTGTATGTCTGCGCGCGTCTGTATACCTGCGCTTGTGTGTCTATATGCATGCGCGTGTCTGTGTGTGCACGTGTCTGTTTCTGCGTGCGTGTGTCTATGCGTATGCTTGCGCACGTGTCTATGTGTGTGCGTGGATGAATGTCTGTATTTGTGTGCATGTGTCTGTCTGCTTGCACGCATGTCTGTGTACGTATATGTGTTTGTGTGTCTGAGCATGTGCGCGCGTGTCTGAATGCGCACCTCTGATCGTGCGTGTCTCTTGTATACATGTGTCTGTATACGCGCATGTCTGTAATCGTGTGTGAGCGTGCATGTTGTCTACGTGCGCGAGTCTGTATGCTTGCGTGTCTGCTAGCGTGCGTGTGTCTGTATGTGTATATGCCTGTGTGCGTGTGTGTCTGTGTACGTGTGCACAGCATGGTGTTGGCTTCTCCCTATCCTGGCCTGGTGTAGTAAGCTGGAGACTGGGTCAGTGTCCGGAGCAGCCCCTGTGAACTGCCTGCCTCTTTGTTTTGCAGCTATTTAATGGCGCACTCCTTTGGTCGCCGTATGTTGTACCCGGGCTCGGTCTCTCTGCTGCAGAAAGCCATCATGCCGATGCTGCTACAGGGACAGGCCCGTCTGATGGAGGAGGTAAGCGCGGGCGCGTGGGCTGCATTGCTGGCGTCAGTGCTGAGGTCAGCGCAGGTGGGCGGGCTGCATTGCTGGCGTCAGTGCTGAGGTAAGTGCGGGCGGGTGGGCTGCATTGCTGGTGTCAGTGCTGAGGTAAGCGCGGGTGGGTGGTCTGCATTGCTGGCGTCAGTGCTGAGGTAAGCGCGGGTGGGTGGTCTGCATTGCTGGCGTCAGTGCTGAGGTAAGTGCGGGCGGGTGGGCTGCATTGCTGGTGTCAGTGCTGAGGTAAGCGCGGGTGGGTGGGCTGCATTGCTGGTGTCAGTGCTGAGGTAAGCGCGGGTGGGTGGTCTGCATTGCTGGCGTCAGTGCTGAGGTAAGTGCGGGCGGGTGGGCTGCATTGCTGGTGTCAGTGCTGAGGTAAGCGCGGGTGGGTGGTCTGCATTGCTGGCGTCAGTGCTGAGGTAAGCGCAGGTGGGCGGGCTGCATTGCTGGCGTCAGTGCTGAGGTAAGCGCGGGCGGGTGGTCTGCATTGCTGGCGTCAGTGCTGAGGTAAGCGCGGGTGGGTGGGCTGCTTTGCTGGTGTCAGTGCTGAGGTAAGCGCAGGCGGGCGGGCTGCATTGCTGGTGTCAGTGCTGAGGTAAGCGCGTGAGCGTGGGTTGCATTGCTGGCGTCAGTGCTGAGGTAACGGCGGGCGGGTGGTCTGCATTGCTGGCGTCAGTGCTGAGGTAAGCGCGGGCGGGTGGTCTGCATTGCTGGTGTCAGTGCTGAGGTAAGCGCGGGCGGGTGGTCTGCATTGCTGGTGTCAGTGCTAAGGTAGGTGTGGGCGGGAGAGCTGCATTGCTGGTGTCAGTGCTGAGGTAAGCGCAGGCGGGCAGGCTGCATTTCTGGTGTCAGTGCTAAGGTAGGTGCGGGCGGGAGAGCTGCATTGCTGGTGTCAGTGCTGAGGTACGTCCGGGCGGGTGGGCTGCATTGCTGGTGTCAGCACTGAGGTAAGCGCGGGAGCGTGGGCTGCATTGCTGGCGTCAGTGCTGAGGTAAGCGCGGGAGCGTGGGCTGCATTGCTGGGGTCAGTGCTGAGGTAAGCGCAGGTGGGTGGGCTGCATTGCTGGCCTCGGTGCTGAGGTAAGCGCGGGCGGGTGGTCTGCATTGCTGGTGTCAGTGCTGAGGTAAGCGCGGGAGCGTGGGCTGCATTGCTGGCGTCAGTGCTGAGGTAAGCGCAGGCGGGCGGGCTGCATTGCTGGTGTCAGTGCTGAGGTAAGCGCGGGAGCGTGGGCTGCATTGCTGGCGTCAGTGCTGAGGTAAGCGCAGGCGGGCGGGCTGCATTGCTGGTGTCAGTGCTGAGGTAAGCGCGGGAGCGTGGGCTGCATTGCTGGCGTCAGTGCTGAGGTAAGCGCAGGCGGGCGGGCTGCATTGCTGGTGTCAGTGCTGAGGTAAACGCGGGTGGGCTGCATTGCTGGCGTCAGTGCTGAGGTAAGCGCGGGCGGGTGGTCAGCATTGCTGGTGTCAGTGCTAAGGTAGGTGCGGGCGGGAGAGCTGCATTGCTGGTGTCAGTGCTGAGGTAAACGCGGGTGGGCTGCATTGCTGGCGTCAGTGCTGAGGTAAGCGCAGGCGGGCAGGCTGCATTGCTGGTGTCAGTGCTAAGGTAGGTGCGGGCGGGTGGGCTGCATTGCTGGCGTCAGTGCTGAGGTAAGGGCGGGCAAGTGGGCGCTGGCGTCAGTGCTGAGGTAAGGGCGGGCAAGTGGGCTGCATTGCTGGCGTCAGTGCTGAGGTACGTGCGGGCGGGTGGGCTGCATTGCTGGCGTCAGTGCTGAGGTAAGGGCGGGCAAGTGGTCTGCATTGCTGGTGTCAGTGCTGAGGTAAGCGCGGGCGGGTGGTCTGCATTGCTGGCATCAGTGCTGAGGTACGTGCGGGTGGGTGGGTTGCATTGCTGGCGTCAGTGCTGAGGTAAGGCCGGGCGGGCTGCATTGCTGGCGTCAGTGCTGAGGTAAACGCGGGTGGGCTGCATTGCTGGCATCAGTGCTGAGGTACGTGCGGGCGGGTGGGTTGCATTGCTGGCGTCAGTGCTGAGGTAAGCGTGGGCGCGTGGGCTGCATTGCTGGCGTCAGTGCTGATGTAGGCGCGGGTGGGCTGCATTGCTGGCGTCAGTGTTGAGGTAAGCGCGGGCGCGTGGGCTGCATTGCTGGCGTCAGTGCTGAGGTAAGCGCGGGCGCGTGGGCTGCATTGCTGGCGTCAGTGCTGAGGTAAGCGCGGGCGGGCGGGCTGCATTGCTGGCGTCAGTGCTGAGGTAAACGCGGGTGGGCTGCATTGCTGGCGTCAGTGCTGAGGTAAGCGCGGGCGGGCGGGCTGCATTGCTGGCTTCAGTGCTGAGGTAAGCGCAGGCGGGTGGTCTGCATTGTTGGCGTCAGTGCTAAGGTAGGTGCGGGCGGGAGAGCTGCATTGCTGGCGTCAGTGCTGAGGTACGTCCGGGCGGGTGGGCTGCATTGCTGGCGTCAGTGCTGAGGTAAGCGCGGGCGGGCGGGCTGCATTGCTGGCTTCAGTGCTGAGGTAAGCGCAGGCGGGTGGTCTGCATTGCTGGCGTCATTGCTGAGGTAAGCGTGGGCGCATGGGCTGCATTGCTGGCGTCAGTGCTAAGGTAGGTGCGGGCGGGAGAGCTGCATTGCTGGCGTCAGTGCTGAGGTACGTCCGGGCGGGTGGGCTGCATTGCTGGCGTCAGTGCTGAGGTAAGCGCAGGCGGGTGGTCTGCATTGCTGGCGTCAGTGCTGAGGTAAGCGCAGGCGGGTGGTCTGCATTGTTGGCGTCAGTGCTAAGGTAGGTGCGGGCGGGAGAGCTGCATTGCTGGCGTCAGTGCTGAGGTAAGCGCGGGTGGCCTGCATTGCTGGCGTCAGTGCTGAGGTAAGCGCGGGTGGGTGGGCTGCATTGCTGGCATCAGTGCTGAGGTAAGACCGGACAGGTGGGCTGCATTCCTGGCGTCAGTGGGGCTGCCTTGTGGAGCAGCGGTAGTGTCACTACCATGGACCAGGTGTCCCGGGTTCACGTCCCACCTGCTTCGGAAGTGTGTAATAAAATCTCCGAACAGGTTGTCGGAGAAATAAGTGAAAGAAGGAATCGATCTGCTGTTTGAGGGAGCTTGCTGAATGTCAGAGGGCTGTCCGATATCTTGATGTGGTGTCAGTGATGACAGTTGTACTCTGTTTCTTCTTTTGTGTGTGCGTGCACATGTGTGCCTTCCACAGTACCGAGGGAAACGAGCCAAGCTGATCGCCTGTGATGGGAACCAGATCGATACCGTGTTTGTGGACCGACGGGCGTCGGAGAACGACCGTGGCAAAAAGCTGGTAAGGTTAGAGTCACTGTTACACAGTGGGTGGGTGTGGGTGTGTGTCTGTGTGGGGGGGTGAGGGTGTGTGTTG
>NW_025212696.1:25255-28060 GCF_004010195.1 Chiloscyllium plagiosum | reverse complement strand
TTGGAGCTGCCCCCATCCGGGGGCAAGGGGGGTGTATTCCCTCACCCTCCTGCCTTGGGCCTTGTCGATGGTGGGACAGGTTTTGGGTTGCTTGGTTACAGGGAGGATGTGGAGGTTTCCCAGGGATGAGGCCTGGATTAGGGGGTGTCTATAGAACCTCGGTTTTTTTTCTCTGCATCAACAGAGGCCGAGGGGCGACTTGATATTAGTCTATAAAATTATGAGAAGCAGAGATCGAGTTGACAGGATGTGTGTTCCTCACTTCCGACATTACAGACTTCGGTCCTACTCTTGCAGCCACGTTATTTATATGGTCAGTTGAGCTTCTGGTCAATAATAATAATCCCCAGGATGTTGATTGCGGGAGATAAAATGGTCGTCACTGAACGTCATGGTGAAGTTGGTAGACTCTGTCAGTTCGAGGTGGGCATTACCTGCTACTTGTCCGATAGAGAAGTCAACTGCTAGTTGTCTGTCCAAACTGAAATGTTATCTCGGTCATTTTGTGTGTGAGGATTAAAGTGGCTTTTCATTCACATTCCCGTCTCAAATTTGTCAGGTAATCTGAGAGAATTGTGGTGGAATTAGATCAGTTATAAACCATTAACAAACTTCCAATCAGTATTAAACAATGGAATGTTCTGGAACACGCACTCGAACGATACAGGGTAGGACTGAGGTGAGATGATTGATGCACAGCGTTGATGTACAGAGGGATGTTGGGGTTCAAGTCCACCGCTCCCTGAAAGTGGCCACACAAGTAGATAGGGTAGGGTGGAAGGTGTATAGCGTGCTTGCCTTTTATTGGTCGGGTAACTGAGTACATGAGTCAGGATGTCAGGCTGCAGCTTTATCAGATTTTAGTTAGGCCGCATTGAGAGAACTGGGTTCAGTTCTGGTCGCCACATTCCAGGAAGGATGGGGAGGCTTGGGAGAGGGCGCAGAAGGGGTTTGCCAGGATGCTGCTGGGATTAGAGGGTAGGAGCTATAAGGAAAGGCTGGAAAACCTCAGGCTGTTCTCCCTGGAGGCTGAGGGGAGACTTGATAGAAGCCTATAACATTATGAGATGCTGAGATAGGATTTGACAGTTAGAATCTTTATCCCTGAGTGGAAATGTGTAATACAAGGGGGATTTAAGGTGAGAGGGGAAACTTCAAAGGGGATGTGAGGGTTTTTTACCCAGAGAGGGATAGGAGTGTGGAACACACTGCCGGTGGGGGGGGGAGGGGGGGGGTGGGAGGCAGGAGCATTTAAGGGGCTTTTAGATAAACACATGGATATACAAGGAATGGAGGGGTATGGACCAAGGGCAGGCAGAAGGGGATTAGTTTAATATAGCATCATGTTCGGCACAGCCTGATGGGCCGAAGGGCCTGATCCTGGGCTGTACTGCTCTACATTCGAAGTGTCTTCACCCAGAGAGTGGGGGAGTTTTCTGGAACTTTCTGCCACGGAAGGGGCTTGACGCCTAAACATTGAAGGTTTTCATGGTGTTCAACACAATCCTTAGAGCTGAAGGGATGTGGGCCAAAACTGGGAACAGGGGACTGAGCTGGACGGTCAGCCATGATCATATTGACCGGCTGAGCAGGCTCGAAGGGGCTGAATGGCCTCCTCCCGCCCCCATTTTCTACGTGTGGCTAAAGCCCCCATAGCTCCTGTAGATTCCACATCTCGATAAGAGAGGGGAACGGATCCGGAGGCCAGGCGTGGGGGCGAGGAAACAAGGGCTGAAGCCTTGCCAATATTTAACTGGAAGAAATTTCCGACAGGCCACATTGGATCCAAAGATTTGGCGACACTGGCGGGAGAGGTGTTCGGGGGAGGGGTGCTGGGGAGGATGGTGGTGGGGTTGGCTCTGGTTGGCAGGGTAATGTGTGGGAAGTGGCGAAACTGTGGTGAGGGGAGGTGGCATACAGATGGATGGGGATTGGAGTTAGATCAGTCTCTTTCAGTCGTGTTCCTCTGTCTTTGGGCGGCACAGTGGTTAGCACTGCCGCCTCACAGCGCCAGAGACCCGGGTCCAATTCCTGCCTCAGGTGACTGTCTGTGTGGAGTTTGCACATTCTCCCCGTGTCTGCGTGGGTTTCCTCCCTCAGTCCCAAACTGTGCAGGTCAGGTGAGTTGGCCATGCTAAATTGCCCATAGTGTTAGGTGTAGGGCAACGGGTCTGGGTGGGTTGTTCTTCGAAGGGTCGGTGTGGACTTGTTGGGCCGAAGGGCCTGTTTCTACACTGTGAGTAATCTAATTTCTTAAATCTTTGTGTGATGCCGTCACCTCTCTACAGACATTTCACTTACCTGTAAACCGACTTGATCTGATATTCTCTTCCCGTCTTGGAGTGAGTGAGAATCATAAAATGTGCAGAGCTCCAACATGAGGGAGAGACCTTGCAATGGTCAGGGAAAGGGTCAGTGATCTCCGTTCGAGAAAAAAAATAGAGCAATCCACAGGATTATCAGACAACACGAAAATCACAGCATTTCTGATTACATTACCATCTTCAGGCTTTAGGTGAAACAGTTTGTAGAGTTTCAGCTAAGTGTGAGTCTTCGTGTCACCCCAGCTCTCAGCACAGATCAGTGATAAGTGATGGCCAGTCTCATTGGTGGAGTACAGTATACAGCAGCTCAGTCTCCACAGCACGCGGAAGCCTGTATAGTCAGCAGCTGTTACTGCACCCTCAGCATTCTCCACACCGACACTGAGGGCAATGGATTCTGTCATCTGGCATCTCCTCATCTTCAGAGCGATTTCTCCAGGTAGGGACATTATCTGAGCATCTCGATACCCACCTGCTTTTC
>NW_025212696.1:10248-23839 GCF_004010195.1 Chiloscyllium plagiosum | reverse complement strand
AATGTCCTGTACAGCCGCAACATGACCTCCCAACTCCTGTACTCAATACTCTGACCAATAAAGGAAAGCATACCAAACGCCTTCTTCACTATCCTATCTACCTGCGACTCCACTTTCAAGGAGCTATGAACCTGCACTCCACGGCAATGCTCCCTAAGACCTTCCCATTAAGGATATAAGTCCTGCCTTGATATGCTTTCCCAAAATGCACAGTTGACTTTCGTGGAGTTATGCAAGGAAGAGATCAAGTGGCAAATTCTATAACCTTTGGACACGCAGATGGTTTGATGAGCTGTGTTCAAGATGATGGGACGTGATGGTTAATCTCTCTGAAGTTCCAAAGGAATATCGCTGGACATTGCTCTCAAGAAAACAAATGAAATGTGTGTGTGCACAGACTGTCCTTGTCATCTGAACTTCTGTTTTTGATGCACTTAGCGCAGAAAAATAATTACATCCTTGTGCAAGATTTCCGTGCAAAACACAAAGGGAACATATGTCTGATTGGGATTATGTAACCCTGGCCCCTGAGGGGTGTCGGAAACAGCATAGAGTTCTCTTCTTTCATCTCCGACACTGCCAACGCCTGCCTCAACTATACTTCCTTCCTCACTTCCTTTTACATCCTTCAATCTACCAAGAACGAAGGAGAAGGAGTAGGCCACTCGGCCCTTCCAGCCAGCACCACCATCCACTACGATCATGGCTGACTGTACAATCTCAGGATCCCATTCCCACCCTCTCCCCTTGATCCCTTTAGCCTCATGACCCACATCCAGCTCCCTCTTGGATATATCCAATGAACTGGCCCCCAGCAGCTTCCTGTGGGAGAGAATTCCACAGGTTCCCAACTCCCTGAGTGAAGAAATTCCCCCTCATCTCAGTCCAGAATGGCTTCCCCCTTTAGTCTTAGACTGTGACCCCCTAGTTCTGGATTCCCCCAACATTTCTCCCACATCCAGCCTGTCCAGTCCCACCAGGATTGTATACGTTTCTATGAGAATCCACCCCCACATTCCCCTAAATTCCAGTGAGTCCAAGCCCAGTCGATCCAACCTTCCCTCATGTGTCATTCCCGGGAATCAGTCTGGTGAACCTTCGCTGGGATCCCTCAATAGCGGGAATGTCCCTCCCTCAAGACTAGGAGACTGAAACTAGACACAGTCCTCAAGGAGTGGCCTCACCAAGGCCCTGGGTAACTGCAGCAAGACGCCCTCACTGCAATACTCCAATCCTCTCGCTAGGAAGGCCAGCACGTCATCAACTCCCCCTCACTGCTTGCTACCCCCGGCCTTCCACCGAGTCACCCAGGTCTGGTCGCAGTCCCACCTTCTCAAGGGGCAAGTAGGAATGGGCAATAAATTCTGGGCCCGGTCACATCCCACACATGAAAGAAAATCTGCATTTGTCTAGCACCTTTAGAGAAACAAAGTGTCCTGAGACGGGCCGCGTGAAACGTCACAAGTAAGGCTTGACGCTGAAGCGTCCAGGGTGGGAGAGGACAGAGGTGCCGCTGGATTGATGGGCGTTGGAGTTGAGGAGGGGAAGAGGGGGTGTTGCTGGTGAAGGGTGTACGATGGACGTCCAAAGGTCCAGGCCTAGTCAAGGGAGGCACAGTCACCAAAGGTGAAGGGCTGAAAGCTGTGGAAGAGGCCAGAGTAGGAAATTGGCCAAGTCCAGAGGTGACAAAAGCACTGATGAGGGCTTCCCCAGCTTCCCCAGCCGATGAGCCCAGAGCGGGCCACAACTCAGGCGATGTTTACAGAGGTGGTCTTAGTGACTCTTGGGGGGAGGGGGGTGGTCCGAATTGACAACTTCAGGTGGGGGGGTAGGGGGTGGCTAAAATGTGGCACAGAGTTGAAAGACGAACATGGTCAATCTCAGAGTATTGTGCAGGAAGAGGGTTTCTAGAGAGTTCCTTCAGTCTGGCTGGGTCAGAATCCTGGGATTCCCTCCCTCAGGGACATTGTGGGTCTACCCTACAGCACGTGGACTGCAGCGGGTCAAGGAGGCAGCTCACCCCCTCCTTCCCAAGGGGGGGCAACTAGGGACGGGGCCCAGTCAGTGACATCCACATCCCACAAACGAAAGTAAAATGGTTTGGCACTCCCCGTCCATAGAGGGTATCATCATTCAGGGCAGAGGAGTGGGCCATTTGCCAGACAGTCGACAAGACCCAGAAACACTGGGAACACACAATTCCATATCGTTTTAAATATTCATGTTTCTGTCGGCTGTGCACTGACCGACATGTTAATGACAAGAACTGACTCTAGTCTGTTAATAAAAAACAAACCTTTACATCTTCAAACATTGAAACAAAGTGGAAATGGGGGTAAGAGTAGGCCGTTCGGCCCTTCCAGCCTGCTCTGCTGTTCACTCCAACTCAATCCCCTGCTCCCACTTTCTGCCCCCCCCCACCTCCATTGATCCCTTTAACCCTGAGAACTACATCCATCCCCTTCTTAGAATCATAGAGTCGTAGAGATGGACAGCACAGAAACAGACCCTTCGGCCCAACCCGTCCATGCTGACCCTGATATCCCAACCCAATCTAGTCCCACCTGCCAGCACCCGGCCCATATCCCTCCCTACCCGTCCTATTCATGTCCCCATCCAGACGCCTTTTAAGTGTTTGCAGTTGCGAAAATGCTTCGGTCTCAACTGCTTTCCGTGATGGAGAATTCCGCAGTCTCCTCCCACCCTCTGGGCAAAGACATTTCTCCTCATGGAATGGAATTATGGAATTGTGGCCCTTCGGCCCATCAAATTGTTCCACCGACACGACTGCGGTTAGTCCAAGTTTATGTACGCGAGTCCCTCTTCCCCGTTCTCGCCCCACAGCCTCGAATATTACGAGAGTCCCAAGCGGTCATCCAAGTACTTTCTAATAGTCGTGAGGTTTTCCACCCCAACTGCACCCCCACCGTTTCCTCAAACCCTCTCTAACCCTCTTGCCCTTTCACCTTTCAAGTTATTATCCCTATCCCCCTCCTTGTTATTGAAGCAAGGGCATTCGTAGCTTCTTATCTATGCTGTCCCTGCCCCATATAGAGTCATACAGCACAGAAACAGACCGTTTGGCCCAACACTCCAAATGGAGATAGAGGGAAGCCTCCTCCTCCGTACCCAGCTGCTTCCTACATTAAGTTCCTGAAATTAATGTCTCCCTCACCTTCATTGTCATCTGTGACCACTGAGGTTTCACCCTCTTTCAGTTTGTTGGCTATTATGGAGTCAGGAAGCATTGAAACAGCCATTTGGCCCAACTCATCCCTGCCAGTCCAGACACCCTTGAATAAAACTCGTCTTATTTTATTGCATTTAGCCCATATCCCTCCAAACCCTTCCTATTCATGTCCCCATCCAGGTACCTTTTAAGTGTTGTCATTGTATCAGCCTCCAGCACTTCCTGTAGCTCAAACCCGCCAGTCCAGGCAACATCCTGGTAAATATTTTCGGAACCATTTAACAGCAGCCTTCTGGTAACAGGGCAACCAGGATTGTACGCACGACACCAAATGTGGTCTCACCCAAGTGACTATCGCAGTTAACACAAGGAGGTGACGTTCCTGAGTCTTGGAATCCCCAACCCTAGGGAAAAGACAGCTGCCTTATCTATACTCCCCCTCACAATTCTACCGTGATTTATTCATCGGAGTTTAGATAAAGGGGATGAGACCTTTATGGAAATGTACCAGATTCACGGGGTTATTCTTGTCGTGGGGGGGAGATGAGGGGAGGTTTGCTTCCCCCTTGTGTGGGAGAGTCTAGGGTCAGAGGGACATCGTCTCAGGATAAGGGGTCTCCCCTTGAAGTCGGAGATGAGGAGGAATTCCTTGTGTGAGAGGGGCGGGGAGCTGTGGAACTCTTTAGCACAGAGGGCTGCCGAGGTTAGGACCTGAAGTTTGTTCAAGGTAAAGATGGAGTTCGCTCCTGAAGGGGACTCAAGGGGAAAAGGCAGGAAAGTGGAGATCAACAGCGATCCCACTGAATATCAGAGCAGGCCCGATGGGCTGAATGGCCTCCTTCTGCCATTTTTTTTTGCCTTCCTGATTAAAACATTCCGAACATTACAATGAACCATGGAATGCAGGGTGGGACAGGCGTGCAGAGTGAAATATTCTTCATAATTTGACATCTCGGTCATATTGTACCTTCGAAACACCAGCACAGCAAGGCCCCCTCTTTCCCCAGGAGCCTCAGGCTATCCCGCCTGTCCGCACGGACCCTCACCAACTGCTACAGATGCCCCATTGAGAGGGTCCTGTCCGGGTGTGACACGGCCTGGTACGGAACCGACAGGTTCAGGAACAGCTTCTTCCCCGCTCTCGTTAGACTCCTGAGCGGATCTCTCAAATCTCACATCGAACACCGACCTCGCTTTGTGTGCAGCTGTGTTCCTAGCTCTGTTCAGTCACCCCTGTGATCTCCGTATAGGATGATCTGTCTGTACTGCATGCAAAACACAACCTTTCACTGTACTTAGGCGCGCAGGGCTGCAATGAATCAAAACGACTCAAAACAGACTTCTCTGTTGATAGGCTCGACTGTGATGAGGACCAATATCATTTCCATGGATTCTGCTGAGGTCCTGCTGCCCTGTTCCAACGTGAGTTTTCAACCGGTGGCTGTCAGTTGGTTTTGGAGAAATTCTTCCTCAGAGAATAAACACCTGATAAGCCGGCTCGATAACGCCAGCCTCCCTTGCCAAGGTAACACTGACAAGGTCACCTTCAACCGGGCTGACTGCTTTCAGTCGAGGGATTTCTCAATCCTGCTCACGCCGACCCTGCGGGATGGTGGATCCTATTACTGCGAGGCCCGCGGGCAGGCCGAGAACGTGTATATTCGAGGGATCGAGCTGCTCGTTTTTCGAGGTAAGGCTCCGTCTTTCGAGGTAACACCAGCTCATTCCACGAACCACAGCTGCTTTTGGAGGGGGGGAGGGGGAGAGGCGATGTCCCAGCCGCTACTGTTGTTAGATTATCAACCCAAGGAACCCAGGTTCAAGTCCCGCTGCGACCGATGGTGAGACGTAAATTCGATAAAAGAATAGCGAGGCTGGAATTAAGAGTCGAATGATGAATCTATCACCGGGATTCTTTCGGGAAGGAGGCCTGCTTTAGAACAATATTTGACTCAACGTGGTTGACTTTAACTGCCCTGTGGGCAATTAGGGCAGTAAATTCTGCTCTGGTCAGGGAGTTCCCATATTTTATGAGTGAGTAAACCAGGTCGCTATGTCTGTGATTTTCCTTTGCAGTCAATGCTATGGGAGAGTGGGGGGGAAGGCAAGTTACAGTGTGCGCTCCAGCAAGGATGAATGGTAGAGCAAAGAGACCTCGTGCAGTGCAGAGGTAGAGTCCCTCCCCCAGACCCAAGAGATCCAGGTTCAAGTCCCACCTGTGCCCAAGGTTTAGTGTAACATCTCTGACCGGGTTGATTTTTAAAAAAAAAAAATAGAAAGTGGGAAGGTATTAGCGAGTCTTGAGGAGATTTGTGCCTCAGGTTGCAAGTCTGCTCGTTGGGCTGGAAGGTTCATTTTCAGACGTTTCGTCACCATACTAGATAACATCAACAGTGAGCCTCCGGTGAAGCACTGGTGGTATGACCCACTTTCCATATATGAATTTATGCTTCCTTGGGTTGGTGAGGTCATTTCGTGTGGAGGGGTCATTTCCTGCAGTGATGTCATTTCCTGTTCTTTTTCCCAAATGGGTTCTAAGGCAATGTGTTTGTTGATCGAGTTCTGGCTGGCATGACATGCTTCTAGGAATTCTCATGCGTGTCTCTGTTTGTCTTAGGATGGATGAGTTGTCCCAGTCAAAGTGGTGTTCTCCCTCATCCTTATGTAAGGATACTAGTGAGAGAGGGTCATGTCATTTTGTGGCTAGTTAATGTTCATGTAAATCCTGGTGGCTAGTTTTCTGCCTGTTTGTCCAATGTAGTGTTTGTTACAGTCCTTGCACGGCATTTTGTAAATGACATTAGCTTTGCTTGTTGTCTGTGTGGGGTCTTTCAAGTTCAATAGCTGCTGCGTCTGACAAAAGACGCTTGATGGTCATTTTTAACTGAACAGGGCTACATTGAGAAAGTGAATGCACTGGTTGCAGATACCAACACTTACCAACAGGTGGTGATAGACATGACCCACAACTAGAGAACCGAATCACAGCCCTATTCAAAAAGCTTCAGAAATCTGGAGAATTAAATCAGACCGACTTCCAAAAAATGAAGCCAGACGGATCCAACACACCACGCTTCTACGGATTACCCAAAATTCACAAACCAGGAGCCCTCCTCAGACCCATAGTCTCGCTACCTGGAACACCAACTTACAGATTGGCCAAGGAACTACACCATAGACTGAAACACTAACGGCCCTCCATCCACTCCACCCAAGAATTCCTGAGGACCATCAAAGACACCAAGATAGAAGAGGATGAAGTAATGGTCTCCTTTGACATAACAGCCCTGTTCATATTGACCAACATCAACCTGGCCAAGGTAACCCTGACTACACTATTAGAAGACCAAAGACATATACACCAAACACCACCATCTTCATCACCAAGGAGAATATCATCAAGCCAGTGGACCTATGCCTTACCACCCACTTCACCTTCAACAACAAACCAACAGAACACCCATGGGATCTCCGATACCAGGGTTCTGAGCTGAGGCGGTAATGCAGAGCCTTGAACAAACAGCTCTGCCAACCATCCAACCCAAACTTTGGGTCCGCTGCGTGGGTGACATCTTTGTCACCATTAAACGAAACAAATTAGAGGAAACCTTCAAGACCATCAATAATACCCTTACTGGCATAAAATTCACTAAAGAGGAGGAAAGCAACAACAAACTGCCATTCCTAGATGTCACAGTAGAGCGAACAGCCAATGGGGACCCTTCAAACCAGCGTCTACGGAAAACAACACATACAGACCAAATATTGAACTACAGAAGCAATCATCCCAACACCCACAAACGAAGCTGCATCAGAACATTATTTCAATGAGCCAACACACACTGCAGCACAGAGGAACTACACAGAGCAGAGGAAAATCACTTATACCACGTACTCAAAAAGAACGTACCCAATGAACACAGTCCACCGATTTCTCAGCAACAAACCCAAACAAGCAGACAAGACATGTCCAGAAACCCGAGCCACTCTCCCCTACATCAGAAATGACTGCCAGACTACTCAGACCCCTTGGCATCATGGTAACCCACAAATCCACCAACACACTAAAACAGCAACTAATAAACTTATAAGACACCATACAGACATTACGCATTACAAAATACCGTGCAAGGACTGTAACAAACACTACATTGGACAAACAGGCAGAAGACTAGCCACCAGGATACATGAATATCAACTAGCCACAAAGTGACATGATCCTCTCTCACTAGTATCCTCACATACGGCTGAGGAAGGACACCACTTCGACTGGGACAACACATCTATCCGAGGACAAGCCAAACAGAGACATCCACGAGAATTCCTAGAAGCATGGCATTCCAACCGGAACTCTATCAACAAACACATCGACTTGGACCCCATTTACCAATCTCTGAGAAAAAGAACAGGAAATGGTGTCACCAGTGGAAATGATGTCACCACGGGAAATGACATCATCAACCCATGGAAGCTTAAACACACAAATAGAAAGCGGGCCGTACCATCACCGCTTTACCGGAGGCTCACTGATGATGTTACCTAGTATGGTGACGAAACGTCTGAAAACGAACCTTCCAGCTCAGCGAGCTAACCTACATCCACTGGGAAGTCATATTTGGGGGTAAAGGACTGAGAGACTTCTCATGACTTCCAAAGCCAGTTTATTGTTAACTTAGTCATAACCATGGTTATTGACCAGGCTACAAAGGAGGGACATTTGACAATGTAGGGGGGGTCAAGGTCTTGTAGTACTATCGCTGGATTGTTAACCGAGCAACCCAGGGAATGGTCCTGGGGATTTGGGTTCAAATCCCATCATGGCAGATGATGGAATGTGAATTTCATATCTGGATCCACGATGAACCCATTGTTGGGAAAACCCCATCTGGGTCACCAATGTCCTTCAGGGAAGGAAACTGCCATCCTTACCTGGTCTGAGGCAACACGTGACTCCAGACCCACAGCAACGTGGTTGACTCTTAACTATCCCCTGGTTAGTTAGGGATGGGGCAGTACATGTTGGTCTAGCAAGTGATACCCTCATCCCGTGAATGAATAAACCCAACCTACATCCCTCAAACGTCCGTCATTCTCAATCTGATCACCCCCTCAGCTTTCTTTACAGTAGGGAGGACCTCCCAATACGAATCAGCCTCCCTTCATAGCCTAGTCACCCCATCCCGGGCAGATTGCAGGGTTGATCTCCTCGGCAAATGCCCCACTCCCTCCCTCCCTCCCCCCAGTCCAATCCCATCCTTCCGAAAGCACACGGACCAGAACTGCACGCGGCATCGTAGAATCCCCACAGAATGGAAACAGAGCCTTCGGCACGACAGGTCCACACCAATCCTCCAAAGAGTAACCCACCCAGACCCATGCCCCTTATCCTATATTTGCCCCTGACTAATGCACCTAACTTACACATCCATGGGCACTACAGGACAATTTCCCGTGGCCAATTCACCCTAACCTGCACATCCCTGGGCACTACAGGACAATTTCCCGTGGCCAATCCACCCTAACCTGCACATCCCTGGACACTATGGGACAATTTCCCATGGCCAATCCACCCTAACCTGCACATCCCTGAGAACTATGGGACAATTTCCCGTGGCCAATCCACCCTAACCTGCACATCCCTGGGCAATATGGGACACTATCCCATGGCCAATCCACCCTAACCCGCACATCCCTGGACACTATGGGACACTATCCCATGGCCAATCCACCCTAACCCGCACATCCCTGGGTACTATGGGACAATTTCCCATGGCCAATCCACCCTAACCTGTACATCCCTGGGCACTATGGGACAATTTCCCATGGTCAATCCCCCCTGACCTGCACATCTTTGGACTGTGAGAGGAAACCCACGCAGACACGGGGAGAATGTGCAAACTCCACATAAAGCTGGATTCTAACCTGGGTCCCTGGCGCCGGGAGGCAGCGGTGTGAAACACTGAGCCGCCATGACACCAGTATCTGGGCTGCATGTTACACACAGCTCCAAAACAATCAAGTGAAAGCTGGGAATCTGACACATAGACAGGGGATGCTGGAGAAACTCAGCAGGTCTGGCAGCATCAGTGAAGAGAGAATAACAAAGTTAACGTTTTCAAGTCTGGTACGACTCTCCTTCAGACTGGTCAGTGGATCAGAAATCTGTTTTGCTCTCTCCACGGATACCGCCAGACTGACTGAGCTTTTCCAGTATTCTCTAATGTCTGTTCCATTGTAGCTTCCTGGCTGTAGAGATCAAGGCGTTGACTGATAAAGGCAAGTATCCCTTGTTTTTTCACCACCACTCTATCTGATAGAACCAGCTTCCTTTCCAAGCGGAGAGATGCGAATGAGACATGGGTAATTTTAACGACAATTGGTGTTAGCCCCCGTGGCGTTTTTCCTCACTGGGACAATTGCAAATTTACGGATCGGATTTCATTTCTGCACGTGGTTGTTTGGAGTGTTGGAGCCCAGGTCTCTGCGTTGCCAACGTTATCGCTGGCACCATTACCAGCTGCTCTCACCACTTTGCCCCTGCAGTGAAGGTGACTCCAGTGAACGCCCTGACCCCGGGAGAAACCGTGAGCTTCGCCACAGAACTATCGGAGCCCATCCATACCCGCGACGTCAAGTGGGATCCACGCTTGGCGCACGGCGTCACAAACCAGCTGGGGTTCCAGTGGACACGCGATGGCGCTCCCATCGTGAGGGGCAGCAGGTACATGCTGAACTCGGGAACATTCAACATCAGCTGCTTCCAAAGGAGGGACTCCGGGGAGTATACGCTAACCTTGACCCTGAACAACAGGACGGCCGCTACTTACAGCAAGTGGCTGGAGGTGGCAGGTACGTTGCGGGGCCACGTCCAACACTCTCTTATCATCCAGGAAGCAGGGGAGGTACAGAGGGACAGACAAGGCAATGGACACACTCAGATGGACCACATTGGGAAGCCCTCAAAGGCTTAATCTGTCACTTGTTATGGACCAGACCAAAGCCCCTTCAAACATATTTGGGTGCCACGTTGGGTCAGTGGTTAGCACTGCTGCCCCACAGCGCCAGGGACCCGGGTTCGAACCCATAGAGTTCACAGAAACCCGACAGTGTGGAAACCAGCCCTTTGGCCCAACAGATCTACACCCAAACCCCTCGGAGAGAAACCCAGTTACTGCCCCTCCACTCGGTGAATCAGAAAAAAATGTTTCGGTGGGAACTCGCAACGTCTTCCGCAGGGTCAATGATTCTTCAGTCTCGGTTGACTTTGGAGTCTTTGTTGGGGAGGGCAGGGGGTACCATAGGAATAGCCTGTGGACTACAGCATACCTCTGTGGTGTGAGGGCAAAGGCAGGAGGGGCTGCGACGCCTGGATGTGTGGGGATAAACGGGACAGAGGGGTCTGGAGGCATGTAGTGCGCACCCCTTCTCACCCAGTCACTCCCCAACTCACTACCCCATTCTGGGAGACAGTAAGGACGGCTGATGCTGTCAGTCAGAACCGATGGGTGTCACACGGGAAGGATGGTGAAAGGGCTCAGGAAAGATTTACAAGGATGTTGCCAGGGTTGGAGGGTCTGAGCTACAGGGAGAGGCTGAACAGGCTGGGGCTGTTTTCCCTGGAGCGTCAGAGGCTGAGGGGTGACCTTATAGAGGTTTATAAAATCATGAGGGGCATGGATAGGGTAAATAGACAAGGTCTTTTCCCTGGGGTGGGGGAGTCCAGAACTAGAGGGGCATAGGTTTAGGGTGAGAGGGGAAAGATATAAAAGGGACCTTAGGGGCAACTTTTTCACGCAGAGGGTGGTACGTGTATGGAATGAGCTGCCAGAGGAAGTGGTGGAGGCTGGTACAATTGCATCATTTAAGAGGCATTTGGATGGGTATATGAATAGGAAGGGTTTGGAGGGATATGATCCAGGTGCTGGCAGGTGGGACTAGATTGAGTTGGGATATCTGGTCGGCATGGACGGGTTGGACCGAAGGGTCTGTTTCCGTGCTGTACATCTCTATGACCCTATGACTCTATGTGCAGCTATTGTAGAATGCAGATGTCTACTCGCCGAACGAGAGTAGGGCAAAGCCCAGGCTGTGTCTGACACGAGGAAAGGGGTGCGAGACAACGTCAGGAACCAGCGTTCAAATCACAGATGCGCCAATCTTATTCCTTCCAGGGTCTTTTCCCGAAATCTCGCTCATCTCTGGCATCAGCCTGGCTGTTATCGGGGTGCTGTGTTTAATTGCCTCAGCGATGATCGTTTATAAGAGGCCAACGGTTCGTCAACAAAACCAGCCTGGTAAGATTTTGATTGTACCCATCGATTTCCTGTTCTTTTCTGAAAGTCCAAAACACCGGGACAGGCAAAAAGAGAGCGAGAGAGAGAGAGAGAGAGAGAGAGAAATACAGACGTTGCTGGTGAAGCTCAGCAGGTATGGCAGCATCTGTGAAGAGAAATCAGTTAACAGGCCGGGTAAGCCTTCCTCAGAATCTGAAACGATCCTCTGATTTCTCTCCACGGATGCTGCCAGACCTGCTGAGCTTTTCTAGCAACTTCTGCCTTTGCTCTCGATTTATAGCATCCACAGCTCTTTCAGTTTTTATTCAGAGATACAGAGAGAGAGAGAGGGGGGGGGGGAGCTCTGGTGTCGACACTGCGCGTATTTCATTTAGTTTCTGTGCTGCAAAGTTCAATTGGGAAAACAATATTTATTTTTTCCCAGTTTACTTACTCACGGGGTTTGAGTGTCACTGGCTGGGCCGACATTTAGGAAGGTTTAACAGTTCCCAAATTACTTAGAATGAACTGCACTTCTTCGAGATGTAGAGTCCTACAGTGCAGAGAGAGGACCTTCGGCCCTAACTGGTACGTGCTGACCCAAACGTCCATCTGTGCTAATCCCCATTTCCCTGCACTTGGCCCATATCCTTCTAACCCTTCCCTATCCATACATTTGTCCAAATGCCTGTTAAATGTTGTTGGTGTACCCCCCCTCAACCCCTTCCACTGGCAGCTCATTCCATATGCGTACCACCCTCTGTGTAAAAAAGTTGCCCCTCAGGTTCCCTTTCATTCTTTCCCCTCTGACCTTAAACTGATGCCCTCTGGTCCTCGATTCCCCAACCCTGGGGAAAAGACTGAGTGCGATCACCCTGTCCATGCCTCTCGTGATCTTATACACTTTGTTAAGGTCACCCCTCAGTCTCCTACGTTCTAAGGAAAACACTCCGAGCTTGTCCAACGTCTCCCTATAACTCAGACCCTTGAGTCCTGGCAAAATCCTGACAAAAGGAGCACAGAACAGTAACTGGCTCATGTCTTATAAAATTTCATGCATAGATTATGGGTGGACCCAGCATTTACTGCCCTGTCCCTAGTTGCCCCCCTTGGGAAGGTGGGGGGTGAGCTGCCTTCTTGACCCCATGCAGTCCATGTGCTGTGGGGCAGACCTACAGCGTCGGTGGGGGGAGGGAGGGGATGTTTGTGGGTGTGGGGGCTGCTTTGTCCCTGGATGGTGTCGAGCTTCTCGAGTGTTGTTGGAGCTGCCCCCATCCAGGGGCAAGGGGTGGTGTGTTCCCTCACCCTCCTGCCTTGGGCCTTGTCGATGGTGGGACAGGCTTTAAGGGGAGTCAGGACCTGAAATCTCCTGTGAACATTCTCTCCCACAAAGGGGATAGCCCCAGATTTGAGCCATTGTCGTACAGAAACGCAAGAGGAAATAATTGAGCATTGAGTTCACAAACGTGTTCACGTTGCAGTGTGGCAGCAGTGACTGGCAAACATTCCCAGTGTGAACCGTTGTGATTTTAACTGATATTTTCGCCTGTTTCCAGGTAACTACGTCAATATTCCTGCTCGACACCAGCTCTCCAATCAGGTAAGCTGACTGCAGGAATGTTCGAGAGAGAGTGAGCTTCTCCCTTTCGGAAAATCATTAACTAATTGTCTATCAGCACGTTGGCTGTTGGCTCAATGATCTCCAGTAATATCTGACGCTTAACCTTCAGAACCTGAACCCTGACCTGAGATAACACTGTTCAGCTTTATTTTATTAACTTATGGGGTGTAGGCTTTGATGGCTGGGCCCAGCATTTATCGCTCCCTGTCCCTAGTTGCTCCCCCATTGAGAAGGTGGGGGTGAGCTGCCTCCTTGACCCACTGCAGTCCATGTGCTGTAGGGTAGACCCACAATGTCCCTGAGGGAGGGAATCCCAGGATTCTGACCCAGGAAGGAACGGCCGATGTATTTCCAAGTCGGGATGGTGAGGGGCTGGGAGGGAAACTTGCGGGGGGGTGGTGTTCCCATGTACCTGCTCCCCCTTGTCCTTCTAGATGGAAGTGGCTGTGGATTTGGAAAGTGCTGCCTGAGGGACTTTGGTGAGTTCCTGCAGTGCATCTTGTAGCT
>NW_025212696.1:0-8700 GCF_004010195.1 Chiloscyllium plagiosum | reverse complement strand
TCGGTGGGGGTAGGGAGGGGATGGTACACACTGCTGTTATTGAGCGTCGGTGGGGGGAGGGATACTGAATGGCCTGGATAAGTGGACGTTGGGAAGATGTTTCCATTGTTTTGAGAGACTAGGAACCCAATGGCACAGCCTCAGATTAGAAGGCAGACCTTTAAGAACCGAGATAAGGAGAAACATCTTCAGCCATGACCTATGGGACTCACTCCTACAGAAGGCTGTGGGGGCCGGGTCACTGAGTCTATTTAACACAGAGACAGATAAGTTCTTGATTATTAAGGGGGTCAAAGGGCAGAAGGAGGGACATTGGGGTTGAGAAACTAATCAGCCATGAACGAAAACCTATGGCCCTCTAGTTCTGGACTCCCCCACCCCAGGGAAAAGACCTTGTCTATTTACCCTATCCATGCCCCTCATGATTTTGTAAACCTCTATAAGGTCACTCCTCAGCCTCCGACGCTCCAGGGAAAACAGCCCCAGCCTGTTCAGCCTCTCCCTGTAGCTCAGACCCTCCAACCCTGGCCACATCCTTGTAAATCTTTTCTGAACCCTTTCAAGTTTCACAGCATCCTTCCGATGGGAGGGAGACCAGAACTGCACGCAATCCTGAATGGACAGAATGGCCTCATTTCTGCTTCTAGGTCCTATCGTCTTCTGGAGCATCCTCCAGCTGACAGTGGGACCACGGTGCCCCTGATTGCCATCAACTCCACTATCCTGCCTTTCCTCCCCAAATTTCCCTGAGCGACCTGACTCAGCCATGGGACATCCGGAATGAGCCAGCCCCTGACTGCCCTTCTGCGGGAAAGAATTCCACAGACCCACTCCCCATCGGAGAGAGAGAGAGATGACGGTCCTCCCCATCCCGGTATTCAACGGGTGGCCCCCTACTCGATGATAATGTCCCTTTGGTCTTTGAATCTCCCACACAATGGAAGACATCCTCCCCACATCTCCCCTGTCATTGTACCCCCTTAAGAATCTTGCGTGTGTGACAAGGTGCCTTACTCTACCTTTGTTTAGCGCCTGGGTGCAGCTTGCTCAGTTGACCTTGTTGAATTTGTGTTCCAGGGTGACCCAGCGGTGAGCTCGATTTACACGGTGAGTGTCCTGCTCAGACACACATCTGTTGTTCTCACATTAACCCCCAGAGATTTCAGCTTTTATAACTGTCTCACCATCTCTCTTAAAGATACTGAACGTGAATGATCGGTCACTGTACAGCCAGCTGCAGAGGTACGATTTATTCCTGATCTAGGCATGATCACTCTTTCCTCGGTCACGACATAACCCTATTGGATGTAACCAGGTAGACTCTTTATACGCAGTTCTGCACTGTTACTGCCACTGTAACCCCTGGATCGAAACACACAGCAGGGTGGCCCAGCGGTCACAAAACACCAGGTTTCAATCCCACCCTCGGGCGACAGCGTGGGTGCAGTTTGCGCATTCTCTGCATATCTGCATGTAGGTTTCCTCTCACAGTCCAAAGATGTGCAGATGAGCATGGATTGGCCATGGGAAATTGTCCCATAGTGCCCAGGGATGTGCAGGTTAGGGTGGATTGGCCATGGGGAATTGTCCCATAGTGCCCAGGGATATGTAGGTTAGGGTGGATTGGCCATGGGAAATTGTCCCATAGTGTCCAGGGATGTGCAGACTAAGTATCTTGATGTTATACAGGACGTGGGCGAGGCCGCACATGGTGTATTGTGTTCGGATTTGCTCACCTTGCTGTAGTAAGTATGGTATTAAACTGGAAGGGGTGCAGAAGGAATTTACAAGGATGTTGCTGGGACTCAAGGGTCTGAGTTATAGGGAGAGAGGTTGGACAAGCTCGGAATGTTTTTCATTGAGCGTAGGAGACTGAGGGGTGACCTTATAGAGGTGTATAAGATCACGAGAGGCATGGAGAGGGTGATCGCACTCAGTCTTTTCCCCAGAGGTTGGGGAATCGAGGACCAGAGGGCATCAGTTTAAGGTCAGAGGGGAAAGAATAAAAGGGAACCTGAGGGACAACTTTTTTACACAGACGGTGGTACGCATATGGGATGAGCTGCCAGTGGTAGGGGTTGAGGGGGGGTACACCAACAACATTTAACAGGCATCTGGACAAATACCTGGACAGGGAAGGGTTAGAAGGAAATGGGCCAAGTGCAGGGAAATGGGGGTTAGCACGGATGGACATTTGGGTCAGCACGTACCAGTTAGGACCGAAGGACCTGACTCCATCCTATCGGATTCTCTGACCTCACTAAGCTTGGGAATGTCAGAGTTCGGGTCAGGGTGTAGCTCTGGGTTACAGATATAGGGAGGGGGTGCAGAGGCTGGAAGGGGTTACAGAGATAGGGAGGGGGTGTAGGGTTTGGAGGGGGTTACAGAGATAGGGAGGGAGTGGATTGTCTGAGGATGATAAACTTACCTGGCACCTTATCTCTCTCCTAGATAAGCGGCGACTGAGTTCCGACTGAGACTGGTTTCCGAGAGCAATGAGCGTTCCTCCCATCGAGTGTCCAGCCCTCGTCCTCCCTTGCCAGAGGCACAATCTCACCTGGGTCTGAAAGCCCTCTCCGGCCTGCTGTCGCACACTCTGCCATCCTAATGCAACAATCTCTCTGCCAAATCCATGCCACGGGTCAATCAACATCCTGGTGCCCGCGTCTCCGGTTTGTCTCACCCTGTCCAAGACCCTTCACCCCGTCCTCTCCCCATGGCCCGTCCTGAGTGGTGGTGCGATACTGGGATATCCCCCTCCCCTCCTCTCCAGTCAGACAGGCTCCCAATTTCCCATTGTCACCCTCTTCGAAAGCCTCTGACATATCCGCACTCATTGAAACGGAGCTGCCCTCCGAGAAATCTGTACCTCAGTACCGCAAGGGCTCAGTATCGTCCGAGGAGATTTCAGTCCAAGAATGATGATTGGGGATTGGTTAACTCTCTTTCTCTCTGGACGGATGTTCCCAGACCTATTCGGATCTGCCAGTAACTGCTGTGTTTGTTTCTTGACTTACCTGTTCATGTCAACCCCATCTCAACGCCCCATTTTCCACATCTAAATCTTCAACGCATCGGGACAGCGTTGTGACATCTGTGAATCTCGCCAATTAATACTTTATCCCTTGTTAATGCAGCTCAGAAACATCAGTCACCACCAGCCCACTGTCTTTCAATAACATTCTGAGGAAATATCTCTCCTTTCAACATAAAATTGAGTACAGGAGTTGGGAAGTGGTGTTGCAGTTGTACAGGACGTTGGTGAGGCTGCACTTGGAGTATTGGGTTCAGGTTTGGTCACCTTGCGACAGGAAGGATGGTATTAAACTGGAACGAGTGCAGAAGGAAATTTACAAGGATGTTGCCGGGAGTTAAAGGGTGAGGTCGGAGAGGACATTCTAACTTTAGACTTTTGGAGACTGAGTGAGGGGGAATCTTATCGAAGTGTAGAAGATCATGAGGGGCATGGATCGGGTGATCGCACTCAGTCTTTTCCCCAGGGGTTGGGGAATCGAGGACCAGAGGGCATCAGTTTAAGGTCAGAGGGGAAAGAATAAAAGGGAACCTGAGGGGCAACTTTTTTACACAGAGGGCGGTACGCATATGGGATGAGCTGCCAGTGGTAGGGGTTGAGGGGGGGTACACCAACAACATTTTACAGGCATTTGGATAGATACCTGGATAGAGAAGGGTTAGAAGGAAATGGGCCAAGTGCAGGGAAATGGAGTTAACATGGACGGACATTTTGGTTGGTTTGGACCAGTGTGGGCCGAAGGGCCTGTCTCTGCTGTAGGACAATGTGACTCTATAAAATACTCAGAATCTCCAGCCATCTAATTCTCCCGAAAGAAGGTGTTTCGTGTATTGAGCCAACTCTCCCTCCTTTTGATATTCTTATAGAACTCTTTGCTCCCCCGTAGTGAGACAATATAGGACCAGACAGCTCAATCTTGGAATAAGGGGGCACACGTTAAAGACAGAGGTGAGGAGCAATACCTGCTCTCCGAGGGGAGTGAATCGGTGAGCCGTTTTACCACAGAGGTCTCTCGAGGCTGGGACATTCAGTGTATTCAATGCTGTGAGAGAGAGTCAGATTTTTAACCAGTTATTAAGCGTTGTGGATCAAAACAAGATTTGATTTGATTTATTGTCGTCCTGTGTACTGAGTTACAGTGAAAAAGTATTGTTTTGCGTGTTAACCTGACAAATCATCCCTTCCATCAGTACATCAGGGTAACTAGAATGCAGAGTCTAGTGTCACAGCGACAGAGAGAGATCAACTCCAATGCAGGAGAGGTCACTTCGTGAGTCTGATAACAGCGGGGAAGAAGCTGTTCTTGAATCTGTTGGTACGTGACCTCGAACTTTAGCCTGATGGAAAAGGAGAGTGTAACCAGGGTGGGAGAGAGAAGGATTATCACATCAACTATCACCTCTTTGTACGTTCCAAGTCTATCTCCTGAGTGCAGGCGTGAGCTGTGAGGTTTGAGGGTTCGGACTGAGTGAGTGTTATGACAGTGCGCAAATAGCTGGGAGTTGTTGCCTGGTCCAGTCCGTGAGCTGGCTGTGTGGTTCTGAGCGCACAATTTTGTCATAGAGCAGAACCTGACCACCCCTCCCCTCCGTGAGAGATTCAACCAAAAACATCCAAAGTGGAACACCTCACCCTATAAATTGTTAACGTTGGTGTAACCTGCTTTTCAGCAACTTCGCGTGGTCCAATAAAATAAATCCCTGATGCTCACTTAAAAATCGAACAGTAACCATTTATTTATCTAACTCTAGCAGTGAACAACTTAACTAAACTAGTAACAAAGCAAATAAATCCCTTCTAACTGCCAACTGTTCCCGAATACAGCAAGATTCTGATGGTATGCTGTTCCAATAAATAGAACTCCCACTTATACAAAAACAAATAGAATTTGTTTGAAGTTACAGCCAGGTTACATCTTCTGGAATGTTCTGTACCTCCTTCATATGATCCTTCTGCCAGGAACTCCTTCCCTGTTGCTGTTACCGTGGTAAATAGAGAACACTTCCCCAAAGATCAGAGAGCTGTGATCTCTAGCAGACGATAGTTAGCTCTGCTAATTTTCCAACTGCCCCCTTCTCTTTGATGAGATATCAATAGTTTTACAATCAGATTGGTCCCAGGTTATCAAAACTGTCAGATTTAACTTTGACAGGTTTTTGGTATCTAAGGGCTAAATTCAAACGACTGTTTCTTGGTAAAAATGCAGCTTGGTCTGCTAACGCTACGGCCTTTCAATATAAATGTTTCAGTTCGGGGTCTCTCTGTGTGCTTGCAAATTGTCGCTGCACTGCTTTTCAAAGATATCCATTGTAAATCTCTAAGTGCAGCGAAAGCACACAATCTTTTAAAGGGACCATGCAATTCTTCCACTCCCACAACAATTTACAAACAGCACCAAATTCTAATGACCAGCCTCCCAATCCATGATTACTATCCCCAACTTTGCCTCAATGTCCTTGATGCAACATTACCATGGGGGTCACTGCTTGGGCTGAGGTATGCCCTGTGGGTTCTTAGAGGGGAGGGCTTACTGGATGCCAGTGACTGTGGGCAGTTGGTACCAATGGAGGGTGTCCTGAGACACAAAATGTTTGCTAAATGTTAACAAGGTGAACTGCAGCATTAATAAGACAACAAGAAACATGCACCCCCTTAATCAACGAGAAACCCGTTCACCACTCGGCCAACATGTACAAAACAGGTGGCACATTGGTTGGCACTGCTGTCTCCCAGCGCCAGGGAACCGGGTTCGATTCCAGCCTCGGGCGACTGTCTGTGTGGAGTTTGCGCATTCTCCCCGTCTCTGCATGGGTTTCCTCCGGGTGCTCCGGTTTCCTCCCACAGTCCAAAGATGCGTAGGTTAGGGTGGATTGGCCATGAGAAATTGTCCCACCTTATTCCTGGGCACTATGGGACAATTTTCCATGGCCAATCCACCCTAACCTGCACATCCCTGGACACTATGGGACAATTTCCCAATGGCCAATCCACCCTAACCTGCACATCCCTGGGCACTATGGGACAACTTCCTATGGCCAATCCACCCTAACCTGCACATCCCTGGGCACTATGGGACAATTTTCCATGGCCAATCCACCCTAACCTGCACATCCCTGGACACTATGGGACAACTTCCCATGGCCAATCCACCCTAACTTGCACATCCCTGGACACTATGGCACAATTTCCCAATGGCCAATCCACCCTCATCTGCACATCCCTGGGCACTATGGGACAATTTCCCATGGCCAATCCACCCTAATCTGCACATCCCTGGGCACTATGGGACAATTTAGCATGGCCAATCCACCCTAAACTACACATCCCTGGGCACTATGGGACAATTTCCCTGGGCTTTGGGGAGTCCAGAACTAGAGGGCATAGGTTTAAGGGTTGAGGGTGAAATGGTTAAAAGCCCCCTAAGAGGTAACTTTTTCACACAGAGGGTGGTACGTGTATGGAATGAGCTGCCAGAGGAAGTGGTGGAGGCTGGTACAATGACAACATTGAAAAGGCATCTGGATGGGTAGATGAATAGGAAGGGTTTGGAGGGGTATGGGCCAAGTGCTGGGAAATGGGACTAGATTGGGTTGGGATATCTGGGTCAGCATGGATGAGTTGGGCTGAAGGGTTTGTTTCCATGCTGTACATCTCTCTGTCTCTGGTGTAATCGGTCCTCGAGGCGAAAATCTCCGATATGTTACAGTTCTTCTGGGACAGCTCAACTATTGATCTCCTGTGAGGCCACCTCAGTCTGTTCCTTGTTTACCCCCCCACCCCCGAGGGATTGGACTCCTGTACACCCCTCCCTTCGCGCTCCCCAGGAGTCTGGTAGCATCCCGTGCCCTCGACCTTTCCCATTCCTCTGTCTATCCCAAATCCCCTTCCTGGCCCCTCATCTCCCTCCGCCTGGTGCCCCAACCCATTTCCTCCGATCATTCCCTTGACCAGGCCCAATCTGCACCACCCCCAGCTCCCTTCACCCGCCCTGGGCCCATTCCCCCACCTGTCCCCCCAAGACCCCATATCCACTCTCACCTAACCGCTCCCCAGCTCCCTCGGTGCACCATGCCCTACCTTCGGCACGGATTTGCCGACCTCACCCGCACTTTCCCACTTGATCCTGGCACCCTACCCACCTGGCTCACTGATCTCTTAAACCCTTACCCACTTGGCATCCTATGGATCTGGAAACATCCTTGAAATTCTTTCCAGAATCCCTTCAAGTTTCACAATATCCTTCCTGTAGCAGGGAGACCAGAATTGCAAACATCATTCCAACAGTGGCCTAACCAATGTCCTGTACAGCCGCAACGTGACGTCCCAACTCCCGTACTCAATACTCTGACCCATAAAGGAAAGCATACCAAACGCCGCCTTCACTATCCTATCTCGCTGCACCCTACCCCACACACCCTTCACATCCTACCTACACGGCAGGGCCGCCCTCACACTGTCCGCTATCCCCAAATCCCTGGGGATATAAGAATGCAGTAGGTACCAGTTGTATAAAGGCCAAGAGGGAATGATACGTTCTGTGCCCCAGCCCGCCCTGCGATTTCCCGGTCACCATCTCCCCGTCAGAAATCGGAAAATCTCTCCATTCGTCATGTAAGAAAGGGCAGAGCGGGAGCCGACGTCGCCAATTAATCCGGGGAAAGTCCAGCAGAAAACCTCCTATTCTCCGCCTCCGCGCCCTCAGCACCTCTCTGGTGCAGCTATTGCTAATGACAGGCGCCATTTCAGAGAATGGCCACAGTGTGGCACCAATGCACCACATTAAATGTTCATTGTGGATTGCGTGTAGAGGGAGCTTTACTCTGTATCTAACCCCGTGCTGTCCCTGTCCTGGGAGGGTTTGATGGGGGGACAGTGTAGAGGGAGCTTTACTCTGTATCTAACCCCGTGCTGTCCCTGTCCCTGGGAGTGTTTGATGGGGTGACAGCGTAGAGGGAGCTTTACTCTGTATCTAACCCCGTGCTGTCCCTGTCCCTGGGAGTGTTTGATGGGGGGACAGTGTAGAGGGAGCTTTACTCTATATCTAATCCCATGCTGCCCCTGTCCCTGGGAGTGTTGATGGGGGGACAGTGTAGAGGGAGCTTTACTCTGTATCTAACCCCGTACTGTCCCTGTCCCTAGGAGTGTTTGATGGGGGGGACAGTGTAGAGGGAGCTTTACTCTGTATCTAACCCCGTGCTGTCCCTGTCCTGGGATGGAGTGACAGTGTAGAGGAAGCTCTGAGGGCAATAATGAGGTAATTGTCCTGATTCACTGGGATAATATGTCTTTCTGTCTCAGACACCGGTGTATTAGTTTGGGAGTCATTTTCCGAAGGCATTCCGCGATTTTCCCAAGGACTGGGAGTCCCATGGATTGCTGAGATATCCCCCTCCCTCCGCACGATGTCTGTGTATCAAGGAGTGTGACTGCGTCTCCTCTACCCTCCTGAGTGACTCCGAATGAGGAGTCGGAGGGTGAGGGTCATGTTGAGGGTGGAGTCGAGTCCAGGCCTCATTGGGAACGTTCGAGGGAAGGGATGTTTTGGAGGGATTTGAGGAGGGAGTGAGGGTGCAGGAGGTGGGAGTGTGTCCGGCAGCTACTGAGGGAGAGGGCTGGAGGAATTGAGGGAGAGCACCAATGGAGGCAGAGTGAGGCAGAATGGTAGG
>NW_025212695.1:24601-28045 GCF_004010195.1 Chiloscyllium plagiosum | reverse complement strand
GAGAGAGCGTCAATCAAGGCCACACCCGAACTTGGAAAAACACTTCCACTTCCATTCATTAACTTTGTTAGACTCACATCAACACGGTGCTCGGAGTTTTGAATTTGCATAAACAAAGAGCTGTGGGAGGCTGGAGATCTGAACCAAGAACAGAAATTGCTGGGGAAGTGAGGATATGGGTCCAGGTGATCTCAGGATTCCCATTAGGTTAGAATTAGCATCGGGTGGGAATGACCATGACCATCAGGACTAAGACTTTGTTTCATTTGGTTAACCTGTTCAGAGATGTTGTTGCAGCTCTCTGCAGCAGGTGGGACTTGAACCTGGAACTCCTGGTTCATAGGTCAGGATACTACCACTGCAACATTAGAGCCTATTTGGGGGCAGTTTTATCTACTTTTTGCCTTTTTCTTTCACTCAGAATTGTTATCACGTCCAACTGAGTGCCTTCCAACCACCAAAATCACGGTGAATGTTTGCAATTTTTTTAAACCAGGAACTACCACCAGTTAAAACACCCGTGTACCACATAAGTATTCACAGGGAAAGTCCATTGTGTGTTGTGCAAAACATCGAAGGTGAGGTGGGGAATAGCGAGAGCTGGAAAGGACTAAGTCGAAAGAGAGTTAGGTAGCGGAAATAAAGCCCTATATCTCCCATTGTGCCTTTCTCTGCTGGGTTAGGATGAGGGTGAAAATTAGGTTAGGGCTAAGGATACTTTTGGATTAGGAATGAGAGCTAAATCTAAATTAGAGTTAGGATTAGGATCACACAAAGAGTTGTGGCCATGTTTGGGGACGGGGACTAGGTTACATAATGTTATTCAGGATGGCTACAGAGTTAGAGTTAGCACAGGATCAAATTAGAGTTCGTTTAAGGATTATGTTAAGAGTTAGGATCAAGTTTCAGGTTAGATTACATAATGTCATTAAGTCTTGCAGGCAGGAAATTAGGACAGAGTTACAGTAGGATTAGTTCAGATTAAGAATGGTACTGTTTAGGGGTCAGGGGTAGGTTATTTAATGTTGTTAAGGATTGCAGGCAGGAGGTTAGAGTTGGCACAAAGGTTGGATAGGGTTAGGCTAGAGTTAGAATGAGTCAAGTTAGGGATCCAAATATAATGGGCAGTTAGAGTTTAGGTCCTGGTCATGATGTTGCCAGGTTGGAGGATTTGAGCTATAGGGAGGGGCTAAATAGGCTGGGGCTGGTTTCCCTGGAGCGTTGCTAAATAGGCTGGGGCTGGTTTCCCTGGAGCGTTGAAGGCTGAGGAGTGACCTTCTAAAGGTTTATGAAATAATGAGGGGCATGGATAGGATAAATAGACAAGATCTATTCCCCAGGGTACGGTAGTCCAAAACTAAAGCATATGGGTTTAGGGTGAGAGGGGAAAGATTTAAAAGGGACCTAAGGGGCAACTGTGGAAGTGCCAGTGTTAGACTGGGATGGACACAGTCAAAAATCACACGACACCGGGTTATAGTCCAACAGGTTTATTTAAGTTTTCCCCAGTGTTGTGGATTTGCAACTTTTTCAGACAGAGGGTGGTACGTGTATGGAATGGAGCTGCCAGAGGAAGTGGTGGAGGCTGGTACAGTTACAGCATTTAAAAGGCATCTGGATGGATATATGAATAGGAAGGGTTTAGAGGGATTTGGGGCAAATGTTGGCAAATGGGAATAGATTAGGTTAGGATATCTGGTCAGTATGGATGGCTTGTACTGAAAGGTCTATTTCCCCGTGCTGTGTGATTGTATGACTCTAGTCAATAACTTGCATTGGATGGAGAGTGGAAGGACAGAACCAACTGTGCAATGTGACACGTACACAGGTCAGAGTGCAGGTTAGGGTAACTGGTGTGGGCTGCTGTTACTGTAATTACATGTGACACAGGGCACAATGACGATACCGTGATCTCCTGTGGGGCATATACAGACAGGGTGGTGGTCACTTACCGCACAGTTTGATCAGACAGCCAGCCGGCATCACACTGCTCAAAGCCACTGGCATAGGCAGTCTCCAGCTGCTCAGGGGTAGCTATCCTGGCACTGACGTCAGCACAGGCCTGCTGTGCTCTGGCAAAGCTGAAGGCGTAGCGAGTGGAGGTCTCACGGTAGTGAAATACGACACCTGGAAAAGTGCGAGGTCAGAAGGAGAGGTGCAAAAAGACCCACAATACAGTCCGCAATCCCCCTCCCAACCCCAAGAGGCTAGTCTCTCCCTGCCCACTTCCTATCTCCTTAGATCCATATGCATGGCCCAGGTAACAACACCCCCTTCACCCAGCTCTACCCTTTTAATCTCCTCCAATCCATGATCATCCACAAAGTGAGGCAGCTGTTAGCAGACACTATACTCCAGCTCAGGACAGTCAGTCTTAAAATCCTCTGACAGAGCCTGCTCCCTCAGCACTGACCCCCCCACCGATAATGTGGCACTCCCTCGGTGCTGACCCCCTGACAATGCGGCACTCCCTCGGTGCTGACCCTCCAGCAGTGCCCTCTCCCTCAGCGCTGACCCTCCGACAGTGCCTGCTCCCTCAGCACTGACCCTCTGACAGTGCCCACTCCCTCAGTACTTACCCTCCGACAGTGCCTGCTCCCTCAGCGCTGACCCTCTGACAGTGCCCGCTCCCTCAGCACTGAACCTCCGACAATGCCTGCTCCCTCAGTGCTGACCCTCTGACAGTGCCCACTCCCTCAGTACTGACCCTCTGACAGTGCCTGCTCCCTCAGCGCTGACCCTCGGACAGTGCCCACTCCCTCAGCGCTGACCCTCTGACCGTGCAGCACACCCCACTCTCCCGTTACCTTTAACAACAAGCTCAGTGAAGTCCTGTGCATCGTCTATCCCGTGTTGCACCTCACAGCGGTAGATCCCTGAGTCATTGCTGAGCAGTTGACGAATCTCCAGGGAGACATCGGTGACCGTGGCTGGGTAATGTGGCAGTGTCACCCTCCGGTGGTACCTCTCGTTGACCTTCACTTTGAGCACCGTGGCCACCAGGATGTCAGTCTCGTTGCCATCGCGAATAAAACTCCACTTGACCCTCGGTGTACCGGGAGTCTGGGGGGGCTCGGAATAAGAGGCGAAGCAGGGAATGGTCAGGCTGGCACCCAGCACCCCCCGTATTGGTGTCAGGGCACCGATTGTCACATTCAGCGCCCTTACCTCCTCTGAGAGAGAAGCACGTTCGATTGGTCACTCATCGTTGTCCACATCAATCACCCCATTCCAAATCTCTCTGTCTCTCTTATTCTCCCCTTCCATCTACCATTTCTGCCAATTACTCCCACACTTGTCCCCTCACTCCCTCATTGCTTCTGGCGTTCTCTGTTTAATCCTCAGCATCTCCTGTCTCATTCCTCCTTCCTTCATCCCATCACTTTATCTTTCCTCTCTCCGATTTTCTTTATCCTTCCTCTATTTCCATTTCCCTTCTCTCCC
>NW_025212695.1:16781-24019 GCF_004010195.1 Chiloscyllium plagiosum | reverse complement strand
TTTGGTCACATTTTCCTCTCTACCTTCTTTCACTCTCTCTCTCTCTCTCTCTCTCCCACCCTCCATCTCTCACTCCCTCTCCCTCTGTCTCTCACCCCCTTGCTCCCTCAACATCTTTCTTTTCTCCCCTCTGTTGCTCACTCCCTCTCTCACCCTCTCATTCTCACTCCCTCTCTTGCTTTCACTCTCCCTCTCTCTCCCCCTTCCTCCTTGTCTTTCACTCCCTCCTTCCCTCCCTCTCTTGCTTCACCCCCACTGCCATCTCCCCTCCCATCTCTCTGCCTTTAACGCTCAGTCGGGATATGTGTCCCTCACACTGTGGAGTTCAGTGAATTCTCTTAAGCCGCTGTTCGCCGTAGTTAGTGGGATGCTCAGCTTTAGGAGAGCAAGCAGGATGCACCACTGTCTAGCAAGCAATCACTTCCAGCCAAGGGTGAATGCCAACGCAACATCAAATAGGAAAAGGGGGTGATTTCATACCATTCTCAAAGGGGTTTGGGTCAAAAAGTGTGGTGCTGGAAAAGCGCAGCCGGTCAGTCAGCATCCGAGGAGCAGGAGAGTCCCATTTCAGGCATAAGCTCTTCTTCAGGGATGTCCGAAACATGGACTCTCCTGCTCCTCAGATACTGCCTGACCGGCTGTGCTTTTCCAGCTCCACACTCTCGACTCTGATCTCCCGCATCTGCAATCCTACTCTCTCTCAAAGGGGTTGGACAGGGTCAGCTCGGACAGATGTTTTTCCACTGATTCAAGAATCTCAAATGATTTCTCTTCCCTTTTTAGCCCATCACTGGCTGGGGCCAGCATTTATCATCCATTCCTCATTGCACAGAGCACAGTTTAAGAACTGACTCCCATCAGCTGTGGGTTTGGACTCATGTGTAGCCCCAAACTGGCTAAGGAGAGCAAATGCCCTTTTGCAATTAGTGAATCCCATGGGGTTTTTACCAGAATCGATGATGGCTGTCATCATAGGTTTTTTTTTAATGCAATCCAAATTTCAGAAAGATAAAACCCCTAGTGACCTGGGGGTACATGTGCGCAAAACACAAACAGCTAGCACAGGGGCAGCAGGGAATCGGGAAGGGCTAATGCAATATTGGCCCTGATTTCAAGAGTAGGCAAGTCTTACTGCAACTGTCCAAGGTGCTGGGGAGACCCCATCGGGAGAACTATGAGCAGTTTTGGTCCCTTATTTAAGGAAAGGTATCGTTTCATTGGAGGCAGTTCAGAGATAGTTCACTAAACTTAAATGGACTGACTACATAAACACAGTGGCTACAATAGCAGTTCGGAGACTGGGAATCCTGCAGCGAGTAACCCACCTCCTGACTCCTGAAAGCCTGTCCACCATCTACAAGTCAGGATCAAGATGGAATACTCTGCACTTGCCCTGGATGGGTGCGGCTCCAACAACACTCAAGAAGCTTGACACCATCCAAGACAAAGCAGCCCCCACTTGATTGGACCCCTACCCACAAAATCCACTCCCTCCCCCACTGACGCTCAGTAGCAGCAGTGTGTACCATCTACAAGATGCACTGCAGTGACTCACCAAAGATCCTCAGGCAGCAGCATCCAAACCCACCACCACTTCCATCTACAAGGTCAAGGGCAGCAGATACATGGGAACACCACCCCCTGCAAATTCCCCTCCGAGCCCCTCCCCATCCTGACTTGGAAATATATCACCATCCCTTCAGTGTCGCTGGGTCAGAATCCTGGGATTCCCTCCCTGAGGGCATTGTGGGTCAACCCACTGCAGATGGACTGCAGTGCTTCTCGAAGGAAGCTCACTCTCCCCTGCTCAAGAGGGCAACTAGGGACAGGCAAGAAATGCTGGGCCCAGCCAGCGACACCCATGTCCTGCAAAATGAATACATTTTAAAAAAGACTAGGATGATCCCAGGTAGGAGGGATTGTCTTATGAGTAAACAGGTTGGAACTCTACTCACTGGAGTTTAGAAGACTGAGAGGTGATCTCATTGAGGATTCTTAAGGGTCTTGACTTGGACAATCTGAGAGGATGTTACCTCTCATTGGGAGGGTCCAGGAGCACAGGGTATCATCAGAGGGGGTGCCACTTTAAGACTGAGATGAGGAGGATTTTATCCTGTCAAAGTTTTTAAGTCTTTGGAAGTCCTCGCCACAGAGAGAGCTGTGGGGGCAGTGCCCTTGTCTGTTTTTAAGACTGAGCTAGCTAGATTCTTGATCAGTTGGGGAAATCAAACATTACGGGAGGAGAACAGAGCAGGAAAGTGGGCAGGAAGAGAATTGGATCAGCCATGATCCTATTGAATGGTGGAGCAAGCTTGAGGGGCCGAATGGCCTCCTCCTGTTCCCATTTTATATGCATTAACCTGCTGTGGTGGTATGTCACTGGGCTAGTCAGCCAGAAGCACAGGCTAATGGCTTGAGTTACAAGTTCAAACCCCACCATTTCCTTTTTGTTTGGAAGTATGGAATTAGAACTGGGCCAAATGGTGACGACATTACTATTGACAATGGAGATTAAAAAATCCCTTCGGGTTCACTAATGGAAAAGGTAATCTGCCATTCCTATCATGTATGGGCCTACACGCAACTCCAGAGCCCACAGCGATGGGAGTCACCTCTTTATTGCCCTCTGAAATAGCCCCACCGGGTTGAAGGGGTAACTGGGGGACCAGCAACAACTCCGGGCACCACCACTGGTGCCTATGGCCCGTGAGTAAGTTATTTTAAAAATAAAGAAATCCCCCAAGTTGTGGCTGACCAGGAGAAGGCCATTCAGCCCCTTGAGCCAGTTTTGCCAGTCAATGAGATCATGATGGCTCCATGGCCTAACTCCATATCCAAATCCATAAATCCCTGAAGGTGTTAGCACACGGTGGTGAGTTAAGGCATACAAGATGCCTTCATTAACTGGGGTGTCAAATATCGGAGCAGGGAAGTCTTGCTACAACAGTGTAGAGCAATGTTTAGGCAACTTTGGAATTACTGTGTGTGGTTCTTGGCACCACACTATCAGAAGGACATGATTACACATGTTTAGATACAGAGTAAAGCTCCCTCTACACTGTTCCCCCATCACACACGCCCAGGACACGGACAACACAGGGTTAGATACAGAGTGAAGCTCTCTCTAAACTCTTCCCCCATCACACAATCCCAGGACAGGGATAGCACAGGGTTAGATACAGAGTAAAGCTCCCTCTACACTGTTCCCCCATCACACACTCCCAGGACAGGGACAGCACGGGGTTAGATACAGAGTGAAGCTGCCTCTACACTGTCCCCCATCACACACTCCCAGGGACAGGGACAGCACAGGGTTAGATACAGAGTAAAGCTACCTCCGCACTGTTCCCCCATCACACACTCCCAGGACAGGAACAACACGGGGTTAGATACAGAGTGAAGCTTCCTCTACACTGTTCCCCCATCAAACACTCCCAGGACAGGGACAGCACGGGGTTAGATACAGAGTGAAGCTTCCTCTACACTGTCCCCCATCACACACTACCAGGGCAGGGACAGCACGGGGTTAGATACAGAGTCAAGCTCCTTCTACACTGCCCTCCAACACACAGTCCCAGGACAGTGACAGCACGGGGTTAGATACAGAGTAAAGCTCCCCCTACACTATCCCCTCATCAAACACTCCCAGGACAGGGATAGCACGGGGTTAGATTCAGAGTAAAGCTCCCTCTACACTGTCCCACCATCAAACACTCCCAGGGACAGGACAGCACAGGGTTAGATTCAGAGTAGTGCTACCTCTACTCTTCGAAATTTAAAGTAAAGTCCCCTCTACACGGTTCTCATCAAAGACTCCCAGGACAGGGATAGCACAGGGTTAGATTATAGAGCTAAGCTTCCTCTAATCTTTCAAACTGAAAGTAAAGTTTCTACACTATCACCATCCAGCACTCCCAGGATAAGGATAGCATGGGATTAGATACCGAGTGAAGCTTTCAGCATTATTTTAACCTGCAGTGTCCCTATCAAACATTCCCAGGCTAGGTACAGCATGGGATTACATACAGAATAAAACTTGTGAAAACAGTCCTTGTGAATTGAAAGTCAAACTCACTCTACTCTTCTATGCTGAAAATGAGGGAAAATGGAGCCTCCTCTACACTGCCTCCCATCGAACACTCCCAGTGCAGGGACGACGTGGGCAGAATGGCCTGTTTCTACGGTGTGAGTCAATGACTATCCCTTAACACAGCAGCTGATGATCCATAGCTGGGCATTGCTGAGATGAGCCTTGAACCCTGAGTCTCTGACAAAGGCTTTGACAAAGGGTCAGTTAGACTCGAAACGTCAGCTCTTTTCTCTCCTTACAGATGCTGCCAGACCTGCTGAGATTATCCAGCATTTTCTCTTTTGGTTCCCGAGTCTCTAGATTGGACCTGAGCTTACAGAGAGTGTTGGGGGGAAGGGGGTGGAATAATTCCACGCAAAACGCCATCAATAAACCCGAAAGGGAGAGACTCTTACCCTGAACTGCGTTTGACAGAGGCAGAGCCATCAATACGTCCTGGAGAATGAAGATCAGCAACAGAGATGGTAACATGTCCAGGCTGAGGCAAGAGCTGGTAAACGGAATGAGAAGGGTTAGCTGTGATAGGCCGAAGGGCCTCTTCCCTGTGCTGCAGACCTCTATCACCTTAAATATCCACCTGTCAAGGTGCCACTCTGTTTTGCCTAAACCGCTCCGCCATTGGCAGCGGTCAGGGACCCTGGACTCTAGGATTCTCTCTCCACACCCTCCCCATCTCACCTCTTCGAGGACCTGATTAAACTCAGGACGGTACAGGTGCTATGTGCATGCACGAGAGAGAGAGAGAGAGAGCGCAGGGAGGATTCGTCAGGTCAATTTGTCCCAGACCCAGGAAAATAAATAAGACTATAAGACCATAAGACATAGAAGCAGAACTTAGGCTATTCAGCCCATTGAATCTGCTCCCCCACTCAATCATGGCTGATAGGTTTCTCAACCCCATTCTCCCACTTTCTCCCTTGATCCTCAAGAACCTAGCTATCTCCGTCTTAAATACACTCAATGACCAGGCCTCCACAGCCTTCTGTGGCAGTGAATTCCATAGATTCCCCATTCTCTGGCAATTGGTATGCTTTCCTTTATTGGTCAGAGTATTGAGTACAGGAGTTGGGAGGTCATGTTGCGGCTGTACAGGACATTGGTGAGGCCACTGTTGGAATATTGCGGGCAATTCTGGTCTATTTCCTATGGGAAGGATGTGAAACTTGCAAGGGTTCAGAAAAGATTTACAAGGATGTTGCCAGGGTTGGAGGGTTTGAGTTACAGGGAGGGGCTGAACAGGCTGGGACCATTTTCCCTGGAGTGTCGGAGGCTTATAGAGGTTTATAAAATCATTAGGGGGAAGAATAGGGTGAATAGACAAGGTCTTTTTCCCTGGGGTGAGTCCAGAAATAGAGGGCATAGGTTCAGGGTGAGAGGGGAAAGATTTAAAAGGGACGTAAGGGGCAGCTTTTTCACACAGAGGGTGGTGCGTATGTGGAATGAGGTACCAGAGGAAGTGGTGGAGGCTGGTACAATGACAACGTTTAAATGGGTATATGAATAGAAAGGGTTTGGAGGGATATGGGCCAAACGCTGGCAAATGGGACTAGATTGGGTTGGGATATCTGGTCGGCATGGATGGGTTGGACCGATGGGTCTGTTTCCGTGCTGTACATCTCTATGACTCTGGCTGAAGAAGTTTCTCCTTATCTCCGTTCTAAAAGCTCTTCCCTTTACCCTGAGGCTGTGCCCTTGGATCCTCATCTCTCCTACCAATGGAAACATCTTTCCAACATCCATTCTGTCCAGGCCACTCAGTATCTGTAAGTTTCAATTAGATTCCCCCTCATCCTTCTCAACCCAATCGAGTATAGACCCAGAGTCCTCAAATGTTAAGCTTTTCATTCCTGGGACCATTCTTGTGAACCTTCTCTGAACATGCTCCAAGGTCAGTACATCCTTCCTGAGATATGGGACCCAAAACTGTGCACAATACTCCAAATGTGGGGTGTACTCCACCTGGTCCAGGTAATTTATCTGCCTTGAGGCCATTCAGTTTTTCTAACACCTTCTCCTTGGTGATGGCCACCAGACTCAACTCTGCCCCTCATTCTCTTGAATTTTTGGGATGTTACTCCTGTCTTCCACTGTGAAGATTGACGCCAAGTAATTATTCAGCTCCTCAGCCATTTCCTTGCTCCACACTCCAGCATTATTTACCAGTGGCTCAGTGTCTCTCTTTTGCCCTTTATATGACTAAAGAAACTCTTGCAGTCTTCCCCTATATTACTGGCTAGCTTACCCTCACATTGAAATTTCCCCCTCCTTATCTCTTTTGTTGTTGCTCTCGGTTGGTGTTTGTAAGCTTCCTAATGCTCTGGTTTCCCACCGTCCTTCGCCATAATATATGCTTTCTCTTTCGCTTTAACGCTGTCCCTAACTTCTCTAGGCAGCCACGGTTGCCTCATCCTCCCTCCACCATGCTTCTTTGTCCTCAGGAGCTGAAGACATGGAGCAGATGTGGGCCATTCAGCCCGTCACTCCACTCCACCATTCAATGAGGTCAAGGTTGATCTGATCAACCCCCACTTCCCTGCCACGTCCCCATAACCCCCTAAATCAGCTTGCATGTGACTCCAGACCGCCCAACGATGGTCTCACTGAAAGTGGCTCAAGCCAGTCACTCCCTCCATTTGCACATTCTTTCCTTCCTGGACACCTCAGAAAATCTGAGTTGTTGCATTTACGGAGCAGGTTTTGTTGGTGACCAATTAAAGACAGTCAGGGAAAGCTGAGGAGAAATAATCCATGAGGGTCAAAATAGGGGATGTTACGGAAAGGCACAAGGTCAAACAGGTTGTTTTGAAGATCTTAAAGAAGAGGGAGAGAGATGTGTAGAGGTTTATGGAAGAAATTTCTGAGCTCAGGGCCCCATAGAGTTAAAGGCATGGTCACCAGTGGTGGAATGATGGGAATTGGTAATGCTTGAGCAATGGGATTACATGAGCAGGGAGATATCGGAGGTTCATAGAAGGTGACAGAGATACGGAGGGAAGTAGGGGCTGGAGGAGGTGACAGAGATAAGGAGGGGTTGTAGGGGACTGGAGGGAGTGACAGAGATAGGGAGAGGGTGTAGAGGGCTGGAGGGAGTGACAGAGATAGTGAGGTGGTGTAGAGGCTGGAGGAGGTGACAGAGATAGGGAGGGGT
>NW_025212695.1:14933-16141 GCF_004010195.1 Chiloscyllium plagiosum | reverse complement strand
CGAGGGAGACAGGCCAGGCTGGAGGGGGTGACAGAGATAGGGAGGGGGTGTAGGGGGCTGGAGGGGGTGACAGAGATAGGGAGGGGTGTAGGGGCTGGAGCGGGTGACAGAGGTAGGGATAGGAAGAGGTCCTCTTGTAGGACCTGGAGTCATAGTCTTATCCAGCACTGAGACAGACCCTTCAGCCCATCCAGTCCATGCCAACCATAATTCCAAACTAAACCAGTCCTACCTGTCTGTCCCTGCCCACATCCCTGCAAACCTTTCCGACTCATGTCCTTATCCAAATGTCTTTTAAACATCGTAACTGTCCCCACACCCATCCCTTCCTCAGAAAGTTTATTCCACCATCTGTATGAAAAGAATTGCCCCTTCTGTCCTTTTTAAATCTTTCACCTCTCACCTTCTGCCCCTTGGTCTTGAAATTCCCCACCCTGGGGAAAAGACACTCGCCATTAAACCTATCTTTACCTGTCATGTTAACCTCTACAGAGCTAACCCCTATCTCTAGTCCTGTGAAACCATCTTCTCACAGGGCAATTCAGGGCAGGTCATAAATCCTCCCCTTGACATTGACAGTCCGGTCCAGTGAATGGACAATTGTTTTGTAAAATAATTCCTCGCATAGCCTGTGGAGGGCAATTCCTGTTCCCATCGCCTTCATCTCTCCACTTCTCTCCCTGGGCTCCAGCCAATTCCCTTGGAGCGTTGAGAATTTCCAAGGTCCAGCTCTGGGGGCCAAATCTGACCATCTTCAAAAAAAGCAGCACAATGGAGCCTGTGTGTTTGTATTCACCTCACAACTCCTGCAAAGGCACTTTTTATTCCTGGTGAAAAGGCCATAGGAGACTTCCTTCATTCGAATAACAGAAAAACGTATTTCAGTAGCAGAAAGGAAAGAATCACTGCCTTGGATTCTGTCCAATGATTGATGGTTACTGCATCAGAAAACCTTTCTGATTGCAGAGCTGGATTCTCTCTCTCTCTCTCTCTCTCTGCCTGGGACTGTCTTTTATCCCCTAAAAAGATCATGGCTGTCCAGCAACAGTTTGGAATCATTTCCTTTCACTCTCCGACAGCCCGTGAGGAGGGGGGAGTGAGAGGAGGGTGGAGGAAAGGGAGTGAGAGGAGGGGGACTGAGAGGAGGAGGGAGTGAGAGGAGGAGAGAGTGAGAGGAGGAGAGAGTGAGAGGAGGAGAGAGTGAGAGG
>NW_025212695.1:0-9276 GCF_004010195.1 Chiloscyllium plagiosum | reverse complement strand
TGAAGGTGAGGAGGGGGGACACAAGGAGTGAGAGGAAGAGGTGGGGTGAGACAGTTCTAAGGCAGAGATCGGGAGGGAAAGACATGGGATAGGGTTAGAGAGCAAATGGGAGCATGGGTCAACGGGAGGAGGTCGAAGGTGAAAGGGGTCATCTAGAGAGTTGTAAACGGGAGGGCAAGAGACAGGGACGGGGAGAGACGGTGCAGGACAAGAGGAGACAGCACAGAGGTGACAAGAGGGAAAGTGTGGGGGTGGGCTGAGAGGGGACTTTCAATACAGCTATGAATTCTGGGACACCAAAACCTCCATTGCCGATGATTAAAATAATGGGAAGAGACTGACCTTCAAACCTGGAACATTTAGAATAGATGAGAGAAAGTACTGAAAGATTGCCATACTGTTGAAGGGTCAGTGCTGAGAGAGTAGGCACTGTCGGAGGCTCAGTGCTGAGGGAGCGGCGCACTGTTGAAGGGTCAGTGCTGAGGGAGGGGCACTGTTGGAGGGTCAGTGCTGAGGGAGAGGGCACTGTCGGAGAGTCAGTGCTGAGGGAGCAGGCACTGTCAGGTGGTCAGCGTTGAGGAAGCGGGCACTGTTGGAGGGTCAGTGCTGACAGAGCGGGCACTGTGGAAGGGTCAGTGCTGAGGGAGTGGGCACTGTCGGAGAGTCAGTGCTGAGGGAGTGGGCACTGTCGGAGTGTCAGTGTTGAGGGAGGGGTCACTGTCGGAGGGTCAGCGCTGAGGGAGCAGGCACTGTCAGAGGGTCAGTGCTGAGGGAGCAGGCGCTGTTGAAGGGTCAGTGCCGACGGAGCGGGCAATATGGAAGGGTCAGTGCTGAGGGAGCAGGCACAGTCGGACGGTCAGTGCTGAGGGAGCAGGCATTCTCAGAGGGTCAACGCTGAGGAAGCAGGCACTGTTGGAGGGTCAGTGCAGAGGGTGCGGGCACTGTCGGACAGTCAGTGCTGAGGGAGGCACTGTCGGAGGGTCAGTGTTGAGGGAGGGGTCATTGTCGGAAGGTCAGTATTGAGGGAGGGGGTCATTGTCGGAGGGTCACTGCTGAGGGAGTGGGCACTGTCAGAGGGTCAGTGTTGAGGGAGCAGGCACTGTCAGAGGGTCAGTGCTGAGGGAGTGGGCACTGTCAGAGAGTCAGCACTGAGGGAGTGCTGCACTGTTGGAGGGTCAGTTTGAGGGAGCGTGTATTGTTGGAGGGTCAGTGCTGAGGGAGTGGGCACTGTCGGAGGGTCAGTGCTGAGGGAGTGGCCACTGTCGGAGGGTCAGTGCTGAGGGAGCGGGCACTGTTGGAGGGTCAGTGTTGAGGGAGTGGGCACTGTCGGAGGGTCAGTGCTGAGGCAGCAGACACTTTCGGAGGGTCAGTGCTGAGGGAGTGGGCACTGTTGGAGTGTCAGTGCTGAGGGAGCGGCGCACTGTTGAAGGGTCAGTGCTGAGGGAGGGGCACTGTTGGAGGGTCAGTGCTGAGGGAGAGGGCACTGTCGGAGAGTCAGTGCTGAGGGAGTAGGCACTTTCAGAGGGTCAGTGTTGAGAGAGTGGGCATTGTCAGAGGGTCAGCGCTGAGGGAGTGGGCACTGTTGGAGGGGTCAGCGTTGAGGGAGCGCCGCACTGTCTAAAGGTCAGTGCTGAAGGAGCAGGCACTGTTGGAGGGTCATTGTTGAGGGTGCGGTCATTGTCGGAGGGTCATTGTTGAGGGAGCAGGCACTGTCGGAGGGTCATTGTTGAGGGAGCGGTCATTGTCGGAGGGTTATTGTTGAGGGAGCAGACACTGTCGGAGGGTCATTGTTGAGGGAGCGGTCATTGTCGGAGGGTCATTGTTGAGGGAGCAGGCACTGTCGGAGGGTAGTGTTGAGGGAGTGGTCATTGTCGGAGGGTCATTGTTGAGGGAGCAGGCACTGTCGGAGGGTATTGTTGAGGGTGTGGTCATTGTCGGAGGGTCATTGTTGAGGGAGCAGGCACTGTTGGAGGGGTCAGCACTGAGGGAGCAGTGATTGTCAGAAGGTCAGTGTTGAGAGAATGGGCATTGTCGGAGGGTCAGTGCTGTGGGAGTGGGCACAGTTGGAGGGGTCAGCACTGAGGGAGCATCGCACTAACCGAGGGTCAGTGCTGAGGGAACGGGCACTGTCGGAGTGTCAGTGCTGAGGGAGTGGGCATTGACAGAGGGTCAGTGCTGAGGGAGCAGGCACTGTCGGAGAGTAAGTGTTGAGAGAGCGGGTACTGTTGTTGGGTGAGTGCTGAGGGAGTGGGCACTGTCGGAGGGTCAGTGCTGAGGGAGTGGGCACTGTCGGAGGGTCAGTGCTGAGGGAGTGGGCACTATTGAACGGTCAGTGTTGAGGGATCAGGCACTGTCAGAGGGTCAGTGCTGAGGGAGTGGGCACTATCGAACGGTCAGTGTTGAGGGAGCAGGCGCTGTCGGAGGGTCAGTGTTGAGGGAGCAGTCTTTGTTGGAGGGTCAGTAGTGGGCACTTTCAGATGGTCAGTGTTGAGGGAGCAGGCATTGTCAGAGGGTCAGTGTTGAGAGAGTGGGCATTGTAGAGGGTCAGCGCTGAGGGAGAGGGCACTGTTGGAAGGGTCAGCGTTGAGGGAGCGCCGCACTGTCGGAGGGTCAGTGCTGAGGGAGAGGGCACTGTCGGAGGGTCAGTGCTGAGGGAGTGGGCATTGTCAGAGGGTCAGTGCTGAGGGAGCAGGCACTGTCGGAGAGTCAGTGTTGAGGGAGCGGGCACTGTCGTTGGGTCAGTGCTGAGGGAGTGGGCACTGTCGGAGGGTCGGTGTTGAGGGAGGGGTCATTGTTGGAGGGTCAGTACTGAGGCAGCGAGCACTGTTGGAGAGTCAGTGCTGAGGGAGCAGACACTGTCGGAGGGTCAGTGCTGAGGGAGTGAGCACTGTTGGAGAGTCAGCGCTGAGGGAGCAGACACTGTCGGAGGGTCAGTGCTGAGGGAGTGAGCACTGTCAGAGGGTCAGTGCTGAGGGAGCGAGCACTGTTGGAGGCTCAGCGCTTAGGGAGCAGGCATTGTCGGTGGGTCAATTCTGAGGGAGCGGGCACTGTTGGAGGGTCAGCGCTGAGGGAGCGGGCAATGTCGGAGAGTCAGTGTTGAGGGAGCGGGCACTGTTGGGTCAGTGCTGATGGAGTGGGCACAGTCAGAGGGTCAGTGCTGAGGGAGTGGGCACTGTCAGAGATTCAGTGCGGAGGGAGTGGGCACTGTCGGAGAGTCGGTGTTGAGGGAGGGGTCATTGTCGGAGGGTCAGTGCTGAGGGAGCAGGCACTGTAAAAGCATCAGTGATGAGGCAGCGAGCACTATTGGAAGGTCAGCGCTGAGGGAGCAGGCACTGTAGGAGGGTCAGTTCTGAGGGAATGCCGCACTCTCGGAGGGTCAGGATGAGGGAGTGAGCACTGTCAGAGGTTCAGCATTGAGGAAGCGAGCACTGTTGGAGGGTCAGCGCTGAGGGAGCAGGCGCTGTAGGAGGGTCAGTGTTGAGGGAACAGGCACTGTCAGAGGGTCAGCGCTGAGGCAGCAGGCACTATCGGAGGGCCAGTGTTGAGAGAGTGGGCATTGTCGGATGGTCAGTGCGGAGGGAGCGGGCACTGTCGGAGGGTCATTGTTGAGGGAACGGGCATTGTCGGAGGGTCAGCACTGAGGAAGTGGGCACTGTTGGAGGGTCAGTGTTGAGAGAGTGGGCATTGTCGGACGGTCAGCGCTGAGGGAGTGGGCACTGTTGGAGGGGTCAGCATTGAGGGAGCGCCGCACTGTCTGAAGGTCAGTGCTGACGGAGCGGGCACAGAGGGTATTGTTGAGGGAGCGGTCATTGTCGGAGGGTTATTGTTGAGGGGGCAGGCACTGTTGGAGGGGTCAGCGCTGAGGGAGTGGGCATTGTCAGAGGGTCAGTGCTGAGGGAGCGGGCACTGTTGTTGCATCACGGGCGGCACGGTGGCAGTGTTTAGCACTGCTGCCTCACAGCGCCAGAGACCCGGGTTCAATTCCCGCCTCAGGCGACTGACTGTGTGGAGTTTGCACATTCTCCCCGTGTCTGCGTGGGTTTCCTCCGGGTGCTCCGGTTTCCTCCCACAGTCCAAAGATGTGCAGGTCAGGTGAATTGGCCATGCTAAATTGCCCGTTGTGTTAGGTTAGGGGTATATGGGTGGGTTGCGCGTTGGCGGGGCGGTGTGGACTTGTTGGGCTGAAGGGCCTGTTTCCACACTGTAAGTAATCTAATCTAATCTAATCAGCGCTGAGGGAGTGGGCACTGTCAGAGGTTCAGTGCTGAGGGAGTGGGCACTGTCAGAGGGTCGGTGTTGAGGGAGGGGTCATTGTTGGAGGGTCAGTGCTGAGGGAGCGGGCACTGTCGGAGGGTTAATGCTGAGGGAGTGGGCACTGTCGGAGGGTCGGTGTTGAGGGAGGGCACATTGTTTGAGGGTCAGTGCTGAGGCAGCGAGCACTGTTGGAGGGTCAGCGCTGAGGGAGCAGACGCTGTTGGACAGTCAGTTCTGAGGGAATGCCACACTGTTGGAGGGTCAGTGCTGAGGGAGTGGGCACTGTCTGAGGGGTCAGTGCTGAGGGAGCAGGCATTGTCAGAGGGTCAGTGCTGAGGGAGCAGGCACTGTCAGAGGGTCAGTGCTGAGGGAGTGGGCACTGTCAGAGGGTCAGCGCTGAGGGATCGGGCACTGTCAGAGGGTCAGCGCTGAGGGAGCAGGCATTGTCAGAGGGTCAGTGTTGAGGGAGTTGGCACTGTCAGAGGGTCAGTGCTGAGGGAGTGGGCACTGTCAGAGGGTCAGCGCTGAGGGATCGGGCACTCTCAGAGGATCAGTGCTGAGGGAGCGGGCACTGTTGAAGGGTCAGTGCTGACGGAGCGGGCAATATGGAAGGGTCAGTGCTGAGGGAACAGGCACTGTCAGAGGGTCAACGCTGAGGGAGCAGGCACTGTTAGAGGGTCAGTGCTGAGGGTGCGGGCACTGTCGGACAGTCAGTGCTGAGGGAGGCACTGTCGGAGGGTCAGTGTTGAGGGAGGGGTCATTGTCGGAAGGTCAGTGTTGAGGGTGGTGTCTTTGTCGGAGGGTCACTGCTGAGGGAGTGGGCACTGTCAGAGGGTCAGTGCTGAGGGAGCAGGCACTGTTAGAGGGTCAGTGCTGAGGGTGCAGGCACTGTCAGAGGGTCAACGCTGAGGGAGCAGGCACTGTTAGAGGGTCAGTGCTGAGGGTGCGGGCACTGTCGGACAATCAGTGCTGAGGGAGGCACTGTCGGAGGGTCAGTGTTGAGGGAGGGGTCATTGTCGGAAGGTCAGTCTTGAGGGTGGTGTCTTTGTCGGAGGGTCACTGCTGAGGGAGTGGGCACTGTCAGAGGGTCAGTGCTGAGGGAGTGGGCACTGTCAGAGGGTCAGTGCTGAGGGAATGGGCACTGTCAGACGGTCAGTGCTGAGGGAGTGGACACTGTCGGAGGATGATTGTTGAGGGAGTGGACATTGTCGAAGAGTCAGCATTGAGGGAGTGGACACTGTCGGAGGGGTCAGCATTGAGGGAGTGCCGCACTGTCTGAAGGTCAGTGCTGAGGGAGCGGGCACAGTCAGAGGGTATTGTTGAGGAAGCGGTCATTGTCGGAGGGTCATTGTTAAGGGAGCAGGCACTGTTGGAGGGGTCAGCGCTGAGGTAGCACCGCAATGTCCAAGGGTCAGTGCTGAGGGAGCGGGCACTGTCGGAGGGTCAGTGCTGAGGGATCGGGCACTGTCAGAGGGTCAGCGCTGAGGGATCAGGCACTGTCAGAGGGTCAGTGCAAAGGGAGAGGGCACTGTTGTTGCATCAGTGCTGAGGGAGTGGGCATTGTCAGAGGGTCAGCGCTGAGGGAGCGGGCACTGTTGTTGCATCAGTGCTGAGGGAGTGGGCACTGTCAGAGGTTCAGTACTGAGGGAGTGGGCACTATCGGAGGGTCGGTGTTGAGGGAGGGGTCATTGTTGAAGGGTCAGTGCTGAGGGAGCAGGTACTGTCGGTGGGTTAATGCTGAGGGAGTGGGCACTGTCGGAGGGTCGGTGTTGAGGGAGGGCACATTGTTGGAGGGTCAGTGCTGAGGGTGCGAGCACTGTTGGAGGGTCAGCGCTGAGGGAGCAGACACTGTTGGACAGTCAGTTCTGAGGGAATGCCACACTGTTGGAGGGTCAGTGCTGAGGGAGTGGGCACTGTCGGAGGGTCAGTGCTGATGGAGCGCCGTAGTGTCGGACGGTCAGTGTTGAGGGAGCAGGCACTGTCGGAGGGTCAGTGCTGAGGGAGCGGGCACTGTTGAAGGGTCATTGTTGAGGGAGCAGGCACTGTCAGAGGGTCATTGTTGAGGGAGCGGTCATTGTCGGAGGGTCCTTGTTGAGGAATGGGTGTCAGAGGGTCAACGCTGAGGGAGCAGGCACTGTTAGAGGGTCAGTGCTGAGGGTGCGGGCACTGTCAGAGGGTCAACGCTGAGGGAGCAGGCACTGTCGGAGGGTCAGTATTGAGGGAGTAGGCACAGTCGGAGGGTCATTGTTGAGGGAGCGGGCACTGTCGGAGGGTCATTGTTGAGGGAGTGTGCATTGCCAGAGGGTCAGTGCTGAGGGAGTGGGCACTTTTGGAGGGTCAGTGCTGAGGGAGCGGGTACTGTCAGAGGATCAGTGCCGATAGAGCGCCGTATTGTTGGAGGGTCAGTGCTGAGGGCGCAGGTGCTGTCAGAGGGTCAGTGCTGAGGGAGTGGGCACTGTCGGAGGGCCATTGTTGAGGGACCGGTCATGGTCGGAGGGTCATTGTAGAGGGAACGGGCATTGTCGGTGAGTCAGCACTGAGAGAGTGAGCACTGTTGGAGGGTCAGTGTTGACGGAGCGGTTGACGGAGCGGTCATTGTCAGAAGGTCAGTGCTGAGAGAGCGGGTACTGTCGTAGGGTCAGTGTTGAGGGAGCAGGCACTGTCGAAGGATCATTGTTTGGGAGCGGTCATTGTTGGGTCATTGTTGAGGGAGTGGGCTCTGTGGGAGGATCAGTTCTGAGGGAGCGGGCACTGTCAAAGGGTCATTGTTGAGGGAACGGGTATTGTCGGAGGGTCAGTGCTCAGAGAGCGGGCACTGTCGGAGGGTCAGTGTTGAGGGAGCAGGCGCTGTCAGAGGATCAGTGCTGAGGGAGTGGGCACTGTCGGGGGGTCAGTGTTGTGGGAGCAGTCATTGTCAGAGGGTCAGTGCTGAGGGAGTGGGCACTGTCGGGGGGTCAGTGTTGAGGGAGCGGGCATTGTCAGAGGGTCAGCACTGACGGAGTGGGCACTGCCGGAGGGTCAGTGCTGAGGGAGTGGGCACTATCGAATGGTCAGTGTTGAGGGAGCAGGCACTGTCAGAGGGTCAGTGTTGAGAGAGTGGGCATTGTGGGAGGGTCAGCACTGAGGGAGTGGGCACTATCCGACGTTCAGTGTTGAGGGAGCAGGCACTGTCAGAGGGTCAGTGTTGAGAGAGTGGGAATTGTCGAGGGTCAGCGATGAGGAAGTGGGCACTGTTTGAGGGGTCAGCGCTGAAGTTACGCCGCACTGTCCAAGGGTCAGTGCTGAGGTAGCGGGCACTGTCGGAGTGTCAGTGCTGAGGGAGTGGGCATCGTCAGAGGGTCAGTGCTGAAGGAGTGTGCACGGCCAGAGGGTCAGTGCTGAGGGAGTGGGCACTGTTGGAGGGTCGGTGCTGTCGGAGGGTCAGTGCTGAGGGACTGGGCACTGTCGGAGGGTCAGTCCTGATGGAGCGCCGTATTGTCAGACAGTCAATGTTGAGTGAGCAGGCACTGTGGGAGGATCAGTTCTGAGGGAGCGAGCACTGTCGGAGGGTCACTGTAGAGGGAATGGGTATTGTCGGTGAGTCAGCACTGAGAGAGTGGGCACTGTTGGAGGGTCAGTGTTGAGGGAGTGGTCATTGTCGGAGGGTCATTGTTGAGGGAGCGGTCATTGTCGGAGGGTCATTGTTGAGGGAGCGGGCACTGTCGGAGGGTCATTGCTGATGGAGCGCCGTATTGTCGGACGGTCAGTGTTGAGGAGCAGGCACTGTCTGAGGGTCAGTGTTGAGGGAGCAGGCACTGTCTGAGGGTCAGTGCTGAGGCTGCGGGCACTGTTGAAGGGTCATTGTTGAGGGAGCGGGCACTGTCGGAGGGTCATTGTTGAGGGAGCAGTCATTGTCAGAGGGTCAGTGTTGAGGGAATGGGCATTGTCGGAGGGTCAGCACTGAGGGAGTGGGCACTGTTGGAGGGTCAGTGTTGACGGAGCGGTCATTGTCGGAGGGTCAGTGCTAAGGGAACAGGCATTTTCGGAGGGTCAGCACTGAGGGAGGGGGCACTGTTGGAGGGTCAGTGTTGAGGGAGCGGTCATTGTCGGAGGGTCAGTGCTGAGGGAGTGGGCAATGTCGGAGGGTCAGTGTCGAGGGAGCGGGCACTGTCCAAGGGTCATTGTTGAGGGAGCGGTCATTGTCGGAGGGTTAGTGTTGCAGGAGCGGGCACTGCCAGAGGGTCAGTGTTGAGGGAGCGGGCACTATCGGAGGGTCAGTGCTGAGGGAGTGGGCACTGTCGGGGGGTCAGTGCTGCGGGAGCGGGCACTGTTGGGTGATCAGTGTTGAGGGAGCGGGCACTATCGGAGGGTCAGTGCTGAGGGAGTGGGCACTGTCGGGGGGTCAGTGCTGCGGAAGCGGGCACTGTTGGGTGATCAGTGTTGAGGGAGTGGGCACTGTCAGAGGTTCAGTGTTGATGGAGCGGGCACTTTTGGAGGGTCAGTGTTGAGGGAGCGGGTATTTCAGAGGGTCAGTGCTGAGGGAGCGGGCACTGTCGGGGGGTCAGGGTTGAGGGAGTGGGCATTGTCAGGGGATCAGTGCTGAGGGAGTGGCCATTGTCGGAGGGTCAGTGCTGAGGGAGTGGGCACTGTCATGAGATCAGTTTTGAGGGAGTGGGCACTGTTGGAGGGTCAGTGCTGAGGGATAGGGCACTGTCGGTGGGTCAGTGCTAAGGGAGCGGGCACTGTCGGAGGGTCAGTGCTGAGGGAGCGGGCACTGTCTGAGGGTCAGTGCTGAGGGAGTGGGCACTGTCGGAGGGTCAGTGCTGAGGGAGTGGGCACTGTCAGGGGGTCAGTGCTAAGGGAGTGGGCACTGTCGGAGGGTCAGTGCTGAGGGAGTGGGCACTGTCGGGGGGTCAGTGCTGAGGGAGCGGGCACTGTCGGAGTGAGTAACAGGGAGAGTGGGGGAGAGGTGACTGATAGAGAGAGATGAGGGAGGGAAACAGAGAGAGAAGTAAATACAGAAACAGAGGGCCAGATCTGAGC